>NC_024799.2:11796675-11873133 GCF_000309985.2 Brassica rapa
ATTCGTATCAAACAAGTCGTATAAGCCGAGAACTTTTCGCGGACTTTACATCGATACGAATCAGGAAGAAATCGCGACAGGAAAAACGATAGCCGGTTAGTCACCGCACAATCCTTAAACCGAAAGTAAACCTAGGTCTTGCCCTAAACCCAGCGCACTGGTCTCTAACATCTCAAAGGCATGATATCGAAAGATAGGAGATTCTTAAACCATGCCTCTATGTTTATGTTCGACACCTTCAGCACCCCCGCAGAGTTCACATCTCGCGGAAGAACTCTCGAAACAGATCTCGAATAAAACATTTCACAATCGAAGAAGGATATGAGACGACAACTCATCACCTTCTCCCCACTATTCACAAATTCAAAAAAAAAAACGTTATCCGATTATCGTACCATAAAAAAGAAAGCCGCGGAGCGTCAGGGATTCAAAGCCACACACGGCCATCCCGAAATACAAACAAGTCCATTCAAGGCCGAAACATAAAAACATAAAAAAAAATCTCTCGCAAGAGATCTAACCCAAGTCACCCTCAGAACTTACGCCCCCTCTTCACCCGCTGCCTCGTCCGAGCCTGGAGCCGCGTCGCTTCCGTTCTCTCCGACCATCAGGTCTTTCCCCTCTGGGTCTTCTGAACACGTCGGAAGGAAGCACGCGGATTTCAGGTCGGCCAGGATGAGACCGAAATCTCCATCCTTGGCCGCCATATCTCCCTTGCAGCCGGACAGTCGGGCCTCTTCGGCCTCCAAGGTCAGGGGAGTCTCACTTTGAGACGACCGAACTACGGCCATCCCGCCCTCAATCGTCGCCAAAGCGAAATCCCTGCTCCGGATACACTCGAGGGAACCCAGGGAAGCAGAAATCTTCGCCAAGCGAGCTTGAAACTCCGCGCGAAGAGCATCCGTAGCCTCTTGGATCCCGCGGCGCGCTAGTCCCGCGTCACTCTCGATCTGACGCTGGAGTCGGCGCACCTCCGAGGATTTGGCCTTCCTGGCCTTCTTTTCCTTAAGCAAGGAACTCGCCGTCTTCCCAAGGTCCCTCTCAAGCTCTCCTATCGCAACCTCGAGCTTCGACACTTTCGCAGAGTGAGAGTCCTCGACAGCCGTCAACATAGCCTCGGTTTCGGACCATCTGCCCTGAAGCTCCACCAACTCCCCGGAAAGGCGACTGGTCTCAGAACCACATTCGCTGATCATCCCATCGATCAACGATATGAACTGCGAACGGTAAAAATTCTTAAGACTAAGTCCGTGAAAAGAATGCACGAAAGACGATCGAGAATTCAAACAAGAAACAAACCTTTCCGCGAAGTCCCGATGCTAGGCTCGACCCACCTCGCTGCGAAGTCTCCCCGTCACCGCTCTTGGCAAGTTTCCTCTTCCGACTCTTAGGCTGAGTAGCCAGGACAGCGCTAGGAGCACGCAATGCCAGAACGATTTCTTTTCTGGCTGGAGGCGGAGGCATAGAGTCAGCGGCTTTCTCTTTGTCCTCGACGAGGATCGGAGTCGTGGAAGATCCCGCAGGTAGGGCTTGCGGGAGAAGAGCCGCAACGTCGGTCCCATGACACCGGGCAACGACCTGCGCGGAAGAAGACGGAAACTCGGAGCCAGTTTGAGCCAATCCTTTCTCGGCTTGGCGACGAACTAGTTTCTCTCGGAAAGAAAGATGACCGGCAACACAAGCCGGCACTTCCGCCGGAGAAGTTGGAACCAGAGCCGGAGAAGTGGCCTCACCCATCCCGACGTCGGAATCCTTCTTTTCACCTTGGGAGGAAGACATGTTGAAAGGAAAATTATGAAACTAGAGAGGTTTTTGAAGGAATGAAGGAGGGAAGGTGTGAAGAAAATGAATGACAAGAGCTCACTACTTATAGAAGTATGGGTTCGGAATGTCGTCTCGACAACTTTTTTCCGCAGAATTTTAAATGTAAATTTCGTCCAATACACTTAACCTTGTCAAAGTCATCTATCCGCCCGCTAGAGTCACAACTCTAACGGGCTGGGGGGCTAACTGTTGGGGTCAAAAACGGTTACGACAAATTTAACATTCAAAACGTCCGAGGAAGAAAATAAGAATTTCTCCGAAGAAGAGTTTTTCGGAATAGACTCTTTCTTACGAAAAAGCTTTACGGAAGAAAGAATCGAGATGTCCGCGAAAAGCTCGAAACAGGTCGCTACGTAGCGACCGAGCGATCGTCCCGCTCGGTCGCTACGTAGCGACCGAGCTCGAGCCAAAGCTCGGTCGCTACGTAGCGACCGAGCGATCGTCCCGCTCGGTCGCTACGTAGCGACCGAGCGATCGTCCCGCTCGGTCGCTACGTAGCGACCGAGCTCAAGCCAAAGCTCGGTCGCTACGTAGAGACCGAGCACTCGTCTCGCTCGGTCGCTACGTAGCGACCGGGCTCGAGCCAAAGTTCGGTCGCTGTGTAGCGATTGAACCTTTCCGAACATCGATACGACACCAGTCCTTGCATTCTCGTCAAACCTTCGAATGCTATCTCCCGAAGACCGTAGCAAGCTCAGTCCATGTTTCCCGCTATTCTAATTCGTCGATCAAACTTCGCGGATTAGAAACCGCGGAAAACTCGTAGTAAACGTGTCGAGTCGGAAGACGGCCCAAAGGGACCTAAAACACGACTCGAGGCCCATCCTACGATTTTCCTAACCAAAAGCCCGTAAACCACAGCGTGGTTCACGCTTGGCCCACGTGGAAGGATAAATGTCAAGTTTCCGCGGATAAATACGGAAGTTTTGAAGATAATTGTGAAGATCGGGAAAAATGGAATATCTCCATTTTTATGCTATGACGGCTTAAGGGCAGAAGAGTAAAAGCGTAAACCGACCTTGGAGCTAGTATATAAGGAGTCCTAGGCGAGGAGCAAGAGGGAGAACGTTTTCAGAGCAAACTTAGCACTTAGAGCAATTTAGGCAATTTTTCGTTTTTGTTATTTCGAGCTGCGACTCAATTAGGTTTAGCCGTCTTAGGGTTGCTAGAACTAGGAATCTCGCCGACAGCTCTCGAGCCCAGGCTTATACCTTGTTGTAACGCTCATACGCAGATTCGGAATAAGATCTACTTTGCTCTCTTTTCGATTTCTTATTTTTATCGTTGTTATTCTCATGTTCTGATTGCTTGACATGTGGTAATTAACAGATATCCGGGTCCTCTGGAAAATTAGGGGTTTCCTAGTTTCCTTATTTAAACGGAAATCGACAGTGTGAATTTCGGTTCCCACAATTGTTCTCAGTTGGTGAAGATGGTTTCGGAACCCAAGGAATAGCCAGCATTTGGACCCTATCTAGCAGATATTAAGCTTTTAAAGAGCAGTTTTCTCAACTCAGACATCGTTCATGTACCAAAGACGGCGAACCAAAAGGCGGATAGCTTAGCACGCAGTGCCCGGCATCAACCGTCTTTCATCGTACACATGGATGCAGAGTTTCCAATTTGGTTTACAGAGTCAATATGAGTCTGTAAATTGTTTGCTGTTAAAAAAAAATATATATATATAGTATAGATTACACCTTCATGAATTTGAGTTTAGAAAGACCTTCATGAATGTGCGTGATATCTTCCTGAGTTCGTAGAAAAAAATATCAAATTTAGGAATGCTTTTATAAATGCGTAAATAAACTTATTGAATGTAACATATACGTATATTTAAGAATATCTTCCTAATCATGTATGTCATCTTCCTGAATTTGATTTATATGCATATTTAGGTAAATATTACTCAACTACAACATCTCTAAAAAATTTGCTATTAAATATTTATAAGATCTTAACTAGATCTCGACCCGTGCGGTTTTATTTATTTTTATATAAATATTTTGTCTTCAATTCTAAATTGGTTTATATTATAATAGATACTAGATTTTGACCCGCGCAGGCGCGCGGGTGTATATTTTGAAAAATATGTTGATATTTGTTTTTCATGTAATTATTAGGATTTGAAAAAATGAATCCGAGGAACATAACCGATACCGATCCAAAGATATAGTACCAAACCCAAACATAAATTGATTAAATATTCTAATTATTCAAAATTTTGTTATTTAGAGAACCGAATCTGATCCGAACCGAAGTATTTAGGTATCCAAATTTATCTAAAAATAGATTTATATACTTATATATATTAATTATTTTTAGATTTAACGTATATAAAACATCAAAAATGATACTTTTAAATTGGTTTAAATACTTGAAAATATATATAGATAGTCAAAAGTAAATATCTGAAATAGTTAAAGTATACTCAAATCACCAAAAATACTTAAAATAATTATTGATTTCGTATCCAAAATTTTAAATCAAGCCAATTGATATGTTAAGTTTAAGTATTATGACATATGTTATTCAAATTTATACGTAATATATTATTTTATTTATACATTTTTAGAAATTTAAAATATATAATGATTTAAGACTTTAAAAATAATTTAAATTAGTTATCCAAACCCAAACCAAACCCGCAAAGATCCAAATCGAACTCAAACCAAAATTTAGAAACATTCTAATAAGGCTGAAATCTTTGACCCCGAAAACCCAAAATACAAACCGATCAGAACTAAACCCGTATGGGTATCCAAAAGCCCATCCCTAGTCATTATTATATTTCGTATTTTATCATCATATAATTAATCGTATTTTATATGTACCATCATATAAGTAATCATATAATTAATAGTATTTTATACATACCATCATATAAATAATTACATATATTATATTTTTAAAACTTAATATGAAATATGAAAACCATAATTTGAGTTGGTATTTCAAATTGGGCTTTGTATTATATTTTTCTTATATATATTGACAATATTTTTTTATAATGGTTATTGAAAAATAGTTTAGTAAAAATCCATTTTTGAATATATGTATATTTTTGAATCAATTTTTGATATAAATCAAATTTGAATTATTATTTTGATTTGAAATATGTATATAAAGTTTAAATTTTGTTTTATGGTTAGTTTAGAAAAAAAAATTTTAGGGAATTAGATTGACCCATTTTGGTATATTTTAAAAGTGGCCTAGATAACTTTCAATTTTTTAAAAAAACATAAGCCCATTACTTTTTTTCTTAATACTACTATCCTTGTTTTCAAACAAAAATATTTTTTTTTAAAAGACTGCAATCCATGTTTCCAAACACTCCAAATTTTTAAAAGTCCTATTCAAGTCTCCAAACACTTCAATTTTGTACTTGAGTTTTAATAAGATAGATGTGTCTATCAATTTTTAAAACATAATATGTTGACGGTATATTTTTCATTGAATAAATTGTTTCAAACTTTCACATGTATTTGCATCTTCTTATATATATATATATATATATATATATTTTCGGATTATTATTTCATTATTAAATCGTAACTATATATACAAAGATTAGTAAAATATTGTTTTATTTTCATATTCAAAGATATTGTAACATTTCACAAATTTAGAAAGTTTTTAAAAAATTAAACTTTTCGCTTCATAGATTTATATTATCGAGTAAATAATTAAAAATTTAGTTTTTGTTTAATTTTTAAAATAAAATATATAGTTTAAAATTTGTTTTCATTGGTTTAAGGTAGTAAAGATTAATCATTGTTAGATAATATGATTTTTGTTATTTAAAAAAATATTTATAATTTTAAAAGTTAACATCGACAAATATTTAAATATTTAACATATGGAGGTATAGTATTATAACATTAAATTACATCTATTTAATTTATACTATTTACAAGTTCAATGGATCATCTATTGTTTAAATTCAATTATTGATAGCCAAATAAAAATTTCTGGTAGGCCCAAAATTTAAATGATAAGATTAAAAATTAATTATAACATGATTTTTTAAGAATATGTCTATTAGGTATATTTTTAAAAAAATCACACATAAATCAAAGTTGTGATTTCTGTTTTTGAAAATAAGATGAGTTAAAGGTGACACAAATAAAACAACCCACCATCTGCTATAAAAGACATTTGCAACCAAACATGTATTTGTAAACACTTGCTTCTGTTTTTTAGGTTTTAGAATGTTTATTTATGTTGTGCAACCTCATGGTTGCTGCTGGACCTGTGATTGAAGACAAATACACGTTGTTCTGATAGATAAAAAGCAAGTCATTACAGAGGACTTTGTTCCTTGGTTTAAGGCAAGACTTAAAACAAAAGATGTAATATTTTCTGTAAGAAAATATAATTAGTTCAGTAAAGTCAAGTTTTGGAAACCAACATTCTCTGACAAAAAAACATTTTTGTTCTTCAGATCCGTAAAAAAAATTGATTATCCAAAGTTGGGTTCAGATATCATAATCATTAGGTTTTTAATAAAAAAATTAGAATAGAGTTTTAGAGACAAATAAAACTATGCTCGAAATCAAATACATTAACAACATAAGTAATTACTCTAGAACCTAAAAACAGAAACACATGTTTGTATTTTTCAGCCTTCATTTTCTTTTGAACAGAGCTGCTAGTTTTTTTAGAATTGCGATTATTTAGTTTTCTCTTTCCCTTGGATGGTTTTGGAGAAGGTGTTCCATGGGAAGATGAAGGTGGTGCAGGATTTTGAGGACTGCTTTAAACAGGTTCTTCTTTGGTTGCAACCTTTTATTTTGAATTCGTAAGGGGCTGAAGTTTGTCTATTCCTCCACCGCTTTAAATATAATGAGTCCCATATACACTACCACACATAAGAAGCTGCACATATATATTCACATTATTCTTCTGTTACTTAACCAGCATGAGTCCATTTCTTATGATAAAAAATCTGAAGTTGAGATCATTGGCGTATGAAGAAGAGACTATGAGGAATGTGCCGGTACCCAACACAAGCTCCAACGATTCATTTTATTCCATCATTTAAATGTATGTAGATGGAATTATGCATACTAAGTCATCAAGAATTATTTTATATTAGGGTTATATATAGGTTCACCAGACCTCTAGCTGCATCTTCAGCTATTTCAAGCTGTTTAATTAAAAAGTAAGAGGCTTTGGAGAATACATCCATATCGTTTTTGACTACTCTTGTGGCTGCATCTCTCTAGGATTTGTTCTCATCTTAAGCAAACCTGATACAAATCTTGCTAATTCTCTATGTAAGAGCTGTGGATATCTGATGTATATGAGATAACAGGTTTTGATCGGGGAAAAAGAAACAGACTTGAAAATATGAGAGTGTACCTTTTTGTTGTTGATTACTTGATGACTTCTTGTGTTTATTTTCTGAGAACTGAGTATCATTTTCTTCTGTTTATGTAAACAACCCAGAAATTGAAATTAGGGTTTGCCAAAATCAAATTACAAATAATCATAGAAAGAATCAGACGTATTTGGGCTAAGGTTCATATTTACCTTGGGGTTCGTGATTGCAATTAAAATTTGTGTGTTTTGGTATCTATTAATGTAAATACACTGAATGAAATTTCTAAAGAATAGTCCAAATAAAAGATTACATTTTAAATGATAGGATAATTAAATGTGATGATTTCCTATAAGATGGTCCAAAGTAAAATATCACACATAAAAGAAGTTATAATTTCTGTTTTAATATATAAGATAGAAATTTGATATCAAATTCATGAAGGTCTTTCAACTTTTTTTGGAAGATGTTATATTTAAGAATATCTTATTAAATATATATTTAATTAAAATTCAATAAGTAACATCTTGCATATTTGCATTGTTTTAACCATCCATATTGTATATAATGATCATATAGATTAGGAAATTAGCGTTTTTAGGATCCATATTGCATTCATATGTCTTAATCAGGTAATGGAGTATCCCATAGAGTGATTTGAGGTGCTTAGAAGCACTTTGGTTCGAAAAGAGATGAAGAATGAAGTCTGGTCGAGCATGGATTAATGCAACGCGGGTAAGGTGTTTTAGTATAGATTCATCTTGTTCCTTGCTAGTAGAGTACTTTTAATGCAACTTTAGAGTTGACCTCTCTAAAGTTGAGCTCTAGGCACTTCACACCCGAAATGTGTTCTGTGAAATGCCTGAACCAACTCTACTAAGCCTGTAACATTCTTTACCAAAGAGATTTGTTGTTAATAGTGTTAAAATGGCTAATATACTTAAAATTAATGATTGCTTAGATAACATTCAACCAAAGAGATTTGATGCTTGAGTTATCTTAGCAAATGAGCATTCATCTAGAGATAGAGTTTGTTTAGGATTGTGTCTAGGTCTAAGGTAGATAGATTGATTGAAAGCTGCAACCTTTAGGTTGAAACTTGATCACCCAAGGTCAATTCCCATAGTCCATGAGTTCTCCCATCTCATAAGAAAGAAAGATTTGTCCTTTATTGCATTTTTAGTAGTAATCTAGTCTAAAATCATCTCACCAATTAATAGCACTTAGATTAAGCATAGTCTTGTATTTCCTTTGTTTCAGAGTCACTTAGAACTGGTTTGACATCCTTTATATTACAACATTTGATTAGAAGCCTTGAAAACTCCTATCATCAATAAGATATTCATAAAGGTATATTCATGAAAGTCTTCTTAAATCACATTTAAAAATGTATTTTAAATACAAATTTATGTAAAATATTCTAAATTTTATGAAAATATTTTATATATATATATATATATATATCAATATCCTCTTAGTAAGATAATATATTTATTAGGAAGTTTTTAAAAAACTCAAATTCACGAAGATATCATACAAATTTAGGAAGGTATTCATATACTCAGATTCCTAAACATATCATACATATTCAGGAAGGTATTCTTAGATTTTTTTAAAAATAAAAATCATTTCCTACAATAAATTTGGAATATTTTTTTAAATGTTGTTTTTCTGAAAATAAAAAGGGAAAATTGCCAAAAATGACTCAAAAGAAATGTTTTTTTGCTTAGTTTTTTAATGGGAAATTGCCATAAATACTACATTCATAACAACATTTTTCATGTTTATATTAATCATTTTACCCTCACTTTTTGATGAAATAATTTTTTTTGATGAAAGTTTTACCCTCACTTTTAATGAAAAGTAAAAAAACATTTATACCTTTAGAATTAACTAATCTAGGAAAATTGCCAAAAATGAGTCAAAGAAAGTGTTTTTGCTTCTTTTGTTTATGGGAAACTGCCATAAATACCACATTCATAGTAACACTTTTCATGTTTAGACTAACCACTTTTACCCTCACTTTTAATGACGGGTAAAAAATATTTATACCCCTAGGAAGGTCTTCTTAGATTTAAAAAAAATTGTTTCCTACAATAAATATGGAATTTTGTTTTTTGAAAAATTGGTTTTTTAAAATTTTTGTTTTTTTTCTGAAAATGAAAAGGGGAAATTGCCAAAAGTGATTCAAAGGAAGTGTTTTTTGCCTAGTTTTTTTAATGAGAAATTGCCACAATACCACATTCATAGTAACACTTTTCATGTTGATACCAACCACTTTTACCCTAACTTTTGATGAAGGGTAAAAAATATTTATACACCTATGGTTAAATAATCTAGACTTAGGGTTTAGAGTTGAGGGGTGGGGTAGGGTTTTTGGAATGTGAAATTTAGGATTCTAATAAAAATATAAATAAATACTTAAAAAAAGTTTCAAACATAATTTTTGATTTTCAAAAAGAAATTTTGAAAAACAAATTCAAAAAAATTATATAAGAAAGTTCGAATTTGAAAAAGTATAATTCGGAAACATAATTTTTTAGTTATTATTTATTTAAATAATTATTTATATATATAGAACACAGTATAAGAGTCTTTTGTCACTTAATAAAAAATGTATTTTTGAAAATGTTCCTTTAGGGCATCTGTAATGGTGCTTCAAAATGAGGAAGAACATAAAAAAAAAAAAAAAAAAAAAATCCATCTCCAATGGTACATCATTTTGAGGGAAAATGTGAGTAGATGAACAGTATTACATCATTTTTGAGGGAACACTATTCACAAATTTATTTTGATGTCAAGCTTTTTTTATTTATATAATGGTCCTTTACTTTTTGACAATATTTATTTCATGCATAAACAAAACATTAACACTAAACATAACTTTTATAACTTTACATCCAATATGTATATACTGATTAAACTCTTATTAATGTAATAAATATTTGATTTTTATAAGTTAAAGTTTGGTTAAATTGTAGAATTTAAAAATAAGTGAGTATAATCTAAAATCTTATAAAATAAAAGGTGTTATTTGTAATAAATATGAAGTTGAAAAATGAATATAATAAGAATTGAGAGAGAAAATGAGGGGAACCATAAGAACAAATCACACATTCATTTTGAGTTTACTTCATTTTGAAGGAAAAAATAAGGGAAACCATTGGAGATGGTCTTAGTGGTGGTAAAGATGAATAATGGTACCCTGAAAATGGTAAACATGAAATTCCTTTTTTTATTATAGGGGCTGGAAGACTCACATAAGACTTCCTAAGAAGTCTTTAGGAAGTCTGAGTCTTCTGACATATTTCGCCTAAAGTTTAGTAATTTTCCACCTAAATTTTAAAATAATTTAGGTTTCCCGCCTAAATCGAAGTCATCCAGAAATCTTCTAGGGGAAGTTTTCCAGATGTCTTGTCATGTATTAGATCTTAAAAGTAATTAATAAATTTTATAAAAAATATTTTGAAAGGGTATCAAAATCATATATTAATAAACATTTCTAAGTGATGGAAATTTAGTTTTAAACTGAATTATTATAACATAGATGAGTGAATGTAGCTCGAGTTATGATAGCCTTTGGTTTAGGGGTTGGAAACATATATTATAGTATTGTTGGTCTTTTTATAGTTAGATTTTGATATCTTATCTTTTGATTTTTTTTCATATATGTGTTTAGTGACTATCTTATAATTTGATTTAAACAATTTTTAAATTTCTTTAAAGTTTAAGGAAGTGTTTTTTTCCTTAGTTATTTGATTACAGGGTCTGGAAGACTCCCATAAGCTTTTGGTTTAGAGTTTAGTAACATATGTTATAGTATTGTTTGTATTTAGGGTTAGATTTTGGAATCTTAACTTTTAAAAAAATTAACTTAAATGCGTTTAGTTTTGTGTATATTAAAAACTTTATAAGTTGATTTTAGGTTTAATGAATTATATTTTGCTATTTAGTTAGTTATTTGATTAGGTTAGGGTTTGGAAGACTTCCAGAAGACTGTCTTCTGACATATTTCCGCTTAAAAGAATTTAGGTTTCCCGCCTAAATTTTAGTAGAATTTAGGTTTCCCGCCTGAAGTGAAGTCTTCTCATATATTAGATCTTAAAATTAATTTATAAAATTTATACAATATATTTTGATAGAGAAAAAAATCCAAATCATGTAAATATAAATATTTCTAAATGGTGTAAATTTAATTTACAAAAATTGAATTATTTTTAATATAGATGAGTGAATGTAGATTGAGTCATATTATTTTTAACATAGATGAGTGAATGTAGATTGAGTCATGATAGTCTTTGGTTTAGGGTTTGGTAACATATGATATAGTATTTTTGGTATTCTTACGGTTTAGATTTTGAAATCTTAACTTAAAAGAAAACAATTAAATTTGACATATACGTGTCGTACGAAGTTTACGTGGGATACTTTTGTAATTGACTATATTTAACTTCTATAGAAGTCTTCTCTCTTAACCAAAGGTTTGATCAAAAACTAGAATAAAATTTGAGAAGACTTCGGAAAACTTTTAGAATATTTCTATAGAAGTTTTCTGCGAGAAAACTTCCCGAGAAGTATTCTATAAAAAGTCAAATTTATGACAAACTTCAGTCAATTGCAAAACTAACATGTTTAATTACTAACAAATTTTTGAAAGTCTTCCCAAAGTTTTCTAAAAGTCTTCGTTAACAGATCTGGAAAAAAAAAAGCGATTTCATACCTTGAACCTGTGAGATGACTTGTTTAGCTTCTCCACGTACCCATAACTTCGATATAAAATATACCAAATTATTAATGACCACAAATCATGAGCTTCAATGTCTCTGTGAACCTTACAAAGCTTGGAATCAAAATCTTTGATTTTTGGATGAATTTAAAGAGAAAGTGAAAGAGATGTGATTTGTGAGCATAATTAATAAGATATGAAGAGTAAAAATCAAAACTTTGGTGCATTAAAAGCTTCAAATTGGTTATTCATGGTGGTTAGTGTATTGGCAATGGCAATATTGTAAATCGTTAGTGAAGATGAGGATGATAAAGTAAAAGACTTATTTTCGGAAAAAAAAATAAAATAATGGGATTTTCGTGAATAACTCGAACTTCTAGGGTGGTTAGAAAAAAAAGAATGTTTCAAAAAAGAACATGGGTTATTTTTGTGTTTGACTTGAAATTTTAAGTCATATTTAAAAAAAAATCCAAATAAAATTATCAATAATTTTAAAAAGTATATATTTATTTTTAATATATCTAGTAGAGATATAATTCTCACTTACCTATTTCGTGAAACATATTTTGTTATTTTGACTTTCATATACTATTTTGTGATAACATTTTTTTAAGGATATCCTAAGGTACTTTTCTAATATTTTTAACCATCATTGTCGTGTCTTAGCCAAACAAATCATACCTAATATTTATAATACTTGTTAGAATTTTTTTGTCCAGTTACTTAATTTTTAACTAATTTGTCTAATTGAGTTTGGATTTTGTTCGGTATATTTTCTCGGCCATATAGCATCATTAGAAGTTAGAAGCTCACTAGAATATCTCATAAATATAATAGAAACGCCAGGATTTGACCTTCTTCTTAACCAATAAGACTGGACTCGAGTAAGGACTGCGACTTGCTTTGAGAATTCCTTTCTGAAACATGTCATGAACCAGCACTGTCGTCGCTTCTTGATGTACTTGTAGATACCTATATGATCTGACACTTACTGGAGATGTTCCTTGCTTTCAAACAATCTGGTGTTCAATACCACGAACCGGAGGTAATCCGTCAGGCATACAAAACACCTTTGGAAATTTATCCAAAACTTGCAACGTTCTTAACCAATGTACTCCCAGCACTAAATCTACTCCATTCAATTCCAAAGCTATACAATCGAGCACAAAATCAAAATCTTGCATATGGATGGATATAAACATCCTTGCAAACTCCCAAGCCTTGAACCATAATACCTGTTCCCAAAAGAATACGTGGACGAGAATTCACCGTTTTAGTCAAATGAGCCTTCTTAGTGAACACCGGTGATACAAAATTATGCGTGATGATCACCATCGACGTATTGCCTACACGTCCTCTGACTTTCATTGTTGTTGGCGAGTTCATACCAAGAAAATAATACAGAGACAGTTGCATCAATTGCGATTCCATACTAATCTGATCACCTCCTTCTTCCAAAATCTCAACCTCAAACCCATTGACCATCATCACCATCAACGCACAGAATCTGTTGCGTGTCAATTGATACAGCAAACCTTTCTAACATCCTTTTTCTTAAACTGAATCCATCTTTCAAAAGTTTCCTCTTCAAACTCCCAAGAATATCAGTTCCATACTGGTCCAGTTAAGCTAAGAGCTACCAGCTCCAGTTTCTGTCTATCGTTGTCCTAAAATATCTCTCCACTCGTGAAATCCAGATCCATCGAATATAGGTAATTCAATCTTTTTCAACAAAGTATCTTGATTATTATCAAACACATTCAAAACATTTTGAAAACCTAGCTCCTCTGTTCCTAACTCATTCCGAGGATCCAAGATGGCTATGAAGAGTCCACGATTGCTTTACCTTTTTCACCGATCACATGCAACTCCAATCGATCAAGGATCCGAACCACCGATGATAATTCTTTCTACCTCCACCTTTTTTGTAGTTCAGCCACCGTGTTATCGACGGCGTCCATTAGCATCTTCCAACAACACCATCGCGAAGAATCACCGAGCTCACTGTTTAAACTGAGACTGTCAATAAACTAGTAAAGAGAAGAGACGAGTTCTCCTCGGTGGGTCAAGACAAAGACGTGTTTTATTAGATCAGTGAGTCGAAACCGAGTTACAAAAGGGGAAGAGAACAGAGGAAAAAGTCCGGCGAAGACAAGTTCGTCGGACCGTACAAGTCGGCGAGATGTAAGATGTAAAACCCTAATTCTAGCCGAAAGTAAGTGTAGTGATTTGCGGATCCCCTCCTTGTTGCCTTGTCTCCTCCTTTTATAGATGAATGCTCGTTGACCTAATGTGTCTTGTCTCGATGGGCCTCCTCGAGTAATTGGGCCGACTCATCGGGCCGTTGTGTCAGGTCGTTGAGCCGATGATGTTCAGTCAGTCATCTCATCGACCAAAAGTAGTCTGGAGCCGAGCCGACCACCGGCTTACAAATCGACGAGCCGATCTTCTTTGTTGTAATCATATGTCTGGGTAATTGTCTTGCGGGCCTTTTGGGAGGGCTAGGCCCATACCCAACAGTAAGTCCCCCCAGTTCGCTGGTGAGTAGCGTAGCCGACTCAGCGAATTTGAGAGTAGGGTTTGCGAGACAATTATCTCAGATCTGTGATTTCAATCGACTCCTCGACTATCCAATCGACTCCTCGACTGTGTAGTCAACTTTGTGAGCTCGCGTTCGAGTTTCCGACTGATTTTTATTTAAACCGGTGGTTAGTTCCGGTTTTGATTTGAACCGATTTCGGTTCTCCTCGAGAAGCTGAAAAGTCGCGACGTTTGGTGAGCTCCACGCGCCTTAATGGGCCGACTCTAGGACCATCTAGGTCGAATGATGACGCCTCGGGGTGCGATGCGCTCCTCTCTCTATAAATACCCCCTCTTACTTCTCATTTTCTCCACTCTTCATCCGGCTCAGGTACTTTCTCTCTCTAACGCTCCGCTTCTCTCTCTAACTTTGTAGTCTTAGATCTGAGAATGTCGTCGGGCGGTAGAGGTAAACTTTCTAGGGCCCAGAAAGGGAAAGCCGCAGTGAATGCAACCGAATCGAGTCCTGCACGTATTGTCGAGTCGAATTCCTCGCCCGATTTTGAGACGATTCATCGTGAAGCCATGATGGATACGGAGAACATGGACACGCCCCAGCGAGTCCTCGTTGCTGATTCGGCGCATCAGCTCCGCGAAGAGAGAGAGAGAACGTAACATTAATTTCGAGAGACGGTCAGGGTGGAGCTGATGTCGGAGAGGCTTCCCTCCCCGATTTCGTTCCGTGCTGTTATCATCCGGGGGAAATCTTCGAGGATCTTCCAGCTTTGGCGGCGGAGCAGATGCGTCCTTCTGTCGTAGAGGGACAGCCATGGGAGAATATCGAGGAGACTCGTTCGACTCCTAGCAGCGTGAAAGCTTTATTGAGGGAATGTAGAGGAACCGGGGTGACCTTTTTGATCCCAACTAAATCTCAGAGGCCGTGGTCCCCTCCTTTGGGATTTCAATGCGTCTATGAGTCATACTTTCAGGATGAGACCAAACTTTGGTTTCCGATTCCTTGACTCGTTACGTCTTATGTGAGACGTCGTGACGCGGCAATAAGTCAATTTTTTAATGGCGTGTTCCATACCTCGGTGGCATTGATGGTGACTGCGGCGGAGATCGACGTTTTGATGAGTGTTCGGACACTCGAGGAGTTGACATATACGAAGTCCATGGGCGATGGTTTATTCTCGATCCAGATGAGGCCCAACTACAACGTGATCGTCGATCATCCGTGTAGGACGGCGCACTGGCAGCGTTTCTACTTTTACGTCAAGTCTGACGGTTTTGCCTTCGAGGAGCCGCCCGACGATTCCTTTTGATTTTTGTGGAATCGTAAACTTGGTAGAACGCTGTTGTCAGCTCATCGACTGTCTCTTTTTCTTGTTTTTTGACAAGTTTTCGTTTATTTGCAGTTGATCACCCGGACACGGCCTCTTATCCGGAAGATTTCGTCTCTGATGCTCGTGCAGTCGTTTCGCGCGTCCAAGTAAGATGGAAGGATATCACCATCGAGAGGATTCGACGAGTGCTTGACAGAATCTCGAGGAGTAAGTTTTCCCTTGCGATCACATGTTTTCTTCCAACCCATGTCAGTTCCGAGATTTATTTGAACCGGCTTGCTGATCTTTTTCAGAGGATTGGAGGTCTGATCTATTGCCTTTGATTACCGGTAACAAGCAGCGGTTTTCGATATTCAGTAGCACCGAGCAAAAGATCATCAACGCAGCCAGGGAAATGAAAGAACTTCCAGACTTGAGTGCATTAATCAAGAAAAAGCTGAGCGGGGCGAAAAATGCATCTTCTGCGACTCCTAGCGAGACAACTCCTAGTGGGACGACTCCTCGGGAAGAGACTCCTCACGAAAAGACTCCTCGTGGAGCAATTCCTCCCGCTCATCTTCCTCTTGTGGTTTCCTCCGGACCGTCTACAGGCCCGGCTAACGTCGAGTCTTCGAAGGAGGATCTCACGTTGATCTCTGAACGAGAGACTGCTGAACCATCGGTGACTGGTGGTAATAAGAAGAGATCTGCTCCTGACTCCTCTGCATCGGCTGCTTCTCAAGCGAGGACCGAATCTGATGGTCCTCCGAAAAAGAAAATGAAAAATGAGAGAAAGAAGAAGAAATCTGTTGAGGAACAGTCGGAGCCTGCTGAAGGCGCCGAGAACCGTGAGATCGTTATCGAGAAAGGTTCTTCTCGTGATGCTGCAGCTCGGGGAGTCGTCGACTCGGATAACTCCCCGTCCATCTCTCTGAAGAGGAAGAAGACTGCCCGCAGTCATGGAGGAGAAGATGGTGTCCACCGTGCTGAGACACTTGAAAGAGGTCAACAGATTGAGGGACTCTCGAGGTTATGAGGTTACTCACGAGCGGTTTCGTGTACAAACGGCCATGATTGCTAAGAGCAATAAGCGTTTCTCCAAAATTCGAGATCTCGAGAAGCGTCGTAGTGAGTTCGAAACAGCCAGATCCTTGCAGAGCCAAGCTTTTGGGACAAAGAAATGCCTCGAAGCACTCAAGGAGAGCGGGACCGACATTCCGCAAGAGATGATTGACTTGTTCGCTGAACAACAGAAGGAGTACGAGGCTGCGGCTGAACGCCTAGCTGTCGGAGGGATCCCCGAGGAGCTTCTCTGTCTTTCTCCTCTTCATCTTCGATCCCCTTTTCTAAACGAGAATGTGTGGGCGACGATCGACCCATACGGATCGAATGCGGGCCTGATTGATGCTGGAACCGCTGCTTTCCTTCAAACTCCCAGTAGTTCTCAAGGAGATCATGCGAATGAAGGATCTGTAGAACCGACTGGAAGAGAGCTCGGGGAATCGTCTCTTCAAGAAGGTGGGATCGTTGGCGAGGTCGCAAGGCTCGAGGATACGACCGTTGCACCTGCTTTGGATCCGACTACGCTCTCCACCAGCCTCGTCGTGAATGAAGATCCGCTGGTCCCGGTTCTCGGGACTGGTGTCGCTGTTCTGACTTCTGACTTGGGAGTCGATGAGACGGGGACAGAGCCTGTTAATCTGCTTGAACTCTCAGACTCTTCGACTGAAGAAGAGGGTGGCGAACAATTGGAGGAGACCGAATCCGGTTTTGTTGGTAACCCGCAAAATGAAGAGGGAGCGGTTGACGGAACTGATAGTCTGCCAGTTCTGCCAGCGGACGTGACTGGGGAGGCTTCGGATCAGCTCGCTGCTCAGGTCGTGAGGGTGGCTCCGACCGTGTCGAGGACTAGTTTAATATGTTGTTGTTGTTTCCTTTAGACTTTTGGTTTTTAGCCCTCGGAGGCTTTTGTTGATGTAATATCTGGATTTATTTTTCTTTTGCGACTATCTGTTGTTTCAGACTTTCAGTAAGTTTGTCTTTCTTAGAAGTTATTTCTGAAACAGAGTTTGCCTTAGTCGTGAGATATAGTTTCGTGGACTCGAGAATGCGAGTTAGCCTTCGACGAGTCGCTGAAATCTATTTTAAATGTTGGGTTTAAACGATTTTGGTTTGGCAATCTGGTCGATGTCTTGAATTAAACCGGAGAGTCGATGACTTGGTTTTATCAAATTTTGACACATCATGCCGTCAGTTAGAGTCTTCGATAACAACATAAATTTTCGAGTTTCGAAGACAATCGTTTATACTTTCGAGCAACAACGGTTTTCAAATCGATCTTTAAGTAATCCAAAAAAGAATATTAGGTTGGCCAAGCCCGGCTTTAGAGGATTATAAGATGATTGAAAGTTGTCGTCTCGATCGCACGGGTCCGGACCGCGATACGACCGAAAAATCCCTCGAGCATGTGGCTGATCAGGACATGCCCGTTAGTGGGTGCGAGTGCTAGTACGTTTGTCCGAGAGACAAGGTCGTGCTCGTGCGTAAGGTAAAGGGCTGCCTACGTACCTCTAGGAGAGGATTGTTTTTGTTATAGCTGGACCCGGTAAAGGGCTGCCTACGTACCTCTAGGAGAGGATCAAGCCATTCGTAGTTCGTTTTGGTTAGTGAAAGTAGCAGTGGATGCGCATTCACTTGTTTTTTTTTTTTTTTTTTTGGAGTGAAAGTGACAAGGGCGTCATTCACTCGTCGATTGAGCAAGACTCCTTGAGTGCTCGATCTTCGGGCTTGTGCCTAAGAGTAGTATCGTCGGAGCTGCATTGAGTTCCACGCTCTGGGAACGGGTTCGCCGGTCGACGTCTCGAGTCGGTAGACTCCTGGTTTAACGACTTGAGAAATTTTGTACGGCCCTTCCCAGTTAGTTCCGAGCTTGCCTGCATTCAGGTCCTTGGTGTTTTCGAACACTTTGCGTAGTACTATGTCGCCCAGTTCGAGAGGTCGAGACTTGACCTTCTTGTTGTAGTAACCTTCGATCTGATGCTGATAGTTCTGGATGCGGAGTAGTGCTTGGTCGCGGCGTTCTTCTATAGCGTCCATGGCGTCGAAGAGCATATCGCTGTTGAGCTCGACGTTCTGTGGCATTCTCGACCTTCGCAGACTGGTTACGTTGACTTTGGCGGGAGCCATGGCTTCGACTCCGTGTGCCGTCGAGAAAGGAGTTGATTTCGTTGCTCCTCGAGGAGTTGTTCTGTGTGACCAGAGGACACCGTCGAGTTCATCTGCCCAACATCCTTTTTTGAGATCGAGGCGTTTTTTCAAACCGTCTATTATGATTTTGTTGGTCGCCTCGGCTTGGCCGTTGCTCTGGGGGTATCTCGGACTTGATGTGTTGAGTCGGATTCTCCATCTCTCGCAGAACTCTCGGAATTCGTTCGATATGAATTGGGAGCCGTTGTCAGTCACTATCTCGTAAGGTAGGCCGTAGCGACAGATGATGTTCTTCCATACAAATTGTTGGACCTCTTTTTCTGTGATGCTTGCGAAAGCTTCCGCCTCAATCCACTTCGTGAAGTAATCTGTCAAGACCAGGACGAAGCGTTTCTGTCGAGAACTTGGCATCGGGCCGATTATGTCCATTCCCCATCGCATGAAAGGGTATGGAGCTGTCATCGTTCGTAGCAACTATGTCGGGGAGTGGATCGTCGAGGCGTGTCGCTGGCACTGATCACATCGCTGGGCGTAAGCTTTGCAGTCTGCATTCATTGTTGGCCAGTAGAAACCGAGACTCTTTACTTTTAAAGCAAGTGCTCTACCTCCAGAATGATTTCCTGCAGCGCCTTCGTGCGTTTCAGCCATGACTAAATGCGTCTCCTCGCCATTGATGCACTTCAGAAGTACCTTGGTTGCAGTCCATCGGTGGAGTTCTCCATCGAGGACGACATAATGGGCACTCCGCGTCTTGAGTCGTCTTGCAATCCATTTCTCGGGAGGTAGCTTTCCATCGACCAAATAGTCGATAAAATATGTTCTCCAGTCATTGGTGTCGTTTGACACCTCTTCGAGGACTTGGTTCGCGGGTGTGGCTTCGGTTATTGGTGCTACGATGGCGGTCTCGATGGGAGTCAGGTCGATGCTTGGTTTGTCGATCTTGTGGATAGGAATGGTATGTTTCACCTGATCTCGCAACCTGCTACCTAAGGCAGCGAGAGCATCAGCGCATATGTTCTCTCCTCTGGGGACTTTGGTGAGTTCGAAGAATTTGAAATCTTTGGCAAGTGTTTGAACGATCTTAAGGTATGCGTCCATTCGTTCGTTGCGGGCGTCGTAGTCGCCACTAAACTGACTAGTTACGAGTTGCGAGTCGCAGTATGCGCTGAGGCGTTTTGCCTTGACTGCCTTGGCGAGTCGTAGTCCTGCGATCAACGACTCGTACTCTACTTCATTGTTTGAAGCGGCGAAGCCAAAGCTGAACGACTGTCTGATCAGTTCTCCTGTCGGGGATTGCAGCTGCACTCCTACTCCTGATCCTTTGTTTGTCGACGACCCGTCGACTTGGAGTATCCAATTTTGACTCGGGAGGATTAGATCTTGCTCGAGCTCTGGTGCGAGCTCGACGAGAAAGTCTGCGAGGACTTGAGATTTCGCAGCTGTTCGATTCTTGAAGACAATGTCGTGCTCGCTGAGTTTGATAGCCCACTTCGATAACCGTCCGGATTGATTTGTATTCTGCATTACCGTTCGCAATGGTTGATTTGTCAATACTTCGATTGTGTGCGACTGGAAGTAGGGACGCAGTTTTCTCGCCGCTGTTACAACGGCGAGAGTCATCTTCTCAAGGGTGGGGTATCGAGTCTCTGGATCGGTCATGCACTTGCTCGTGTAGAAGATAGGCTTCTGTTCTCCTCGATCCTCTCGGATGAGGACGCTGCTGACCGCTGTTGAGGATACGGCGATATAGAGGGAGAGTGTATCGCCAGTTTCGGGTTTGGACAATACGGGAGGAGTTGTAAGATACTCCTTGAGTTGTTTGAACGCCTCTTCGCACTTCTTGTCCCAGATGAAGCGTTTGTTTCCTCGCAACAGCTCGTAGAAAGAAAGGCATGTGTCCGTAGACCTGGAAATGAAACGATTCAGGGCCGCGATCCTTCCTGTGAGTCGCTGGACTTCTCTGCTGGTTTTTGGGCTGGGAAGATCAAGTATGGCAGAGATCTGTTTAGGATTTGCCTCAATTCCTCGCTGGGTTACGATGTACCCTAAAAACTCTCCTGAGGTGACGCCGAAGGTACACTTGGCTGGGTTGAGTTTCATACCGTATTCGTTCAACGTCTTGAAGCATTCTTTAAGATGATCCAGATGGTCCGTTGCGCGGAGTGACTTTACCAGCATGTCGTCGATGTAGACTTCCATCGTGTTCCCTAATTTTTCGGCGAACATTTGATTGACGAGTCTTTGGTAAGTCGCACCCGCGTTCTTGAGACCGAACGACATTACTTTGTAACAGTACGTCCCTCTATCGGTGATGAACGCCGTCTTCTCTTGATCATCCGGATGCATCATGATCTGATTGTAACCAGAAGTGCGTCCATGAAAGTCAGGAGTTCATTCCCGCCAGTCGACTCGACGAGTCTGTCGATATGCGGGAGCGGGTAACTGTCTTTTGGGCAAGCTCTGCTCAAATAAGTAAAATCGACGCAAACGCGCCACTTTCTGTTCTTCTTCTTTACGACGACCGGGTTAGTAAGCCACTCGGGGTATCGCACCTCGGTGATTGAGCCAGCTGCAAGGAGTCGCTCAACTTCTTCGTTGACAGCTTTGCTTCGGTCGTGACCGAGCTTTCGTCTCTTCTGGCGAATGGGTTTGATGGTTGGATCGACATTCAACTCGTGGGATGTGATGGCGGGGTTTATTCCTTTCATATCCGATGTCGCCCAAGCAAACGTTGAAGCGTTCTCCTTGAGGAAGTCGATGATTGCGCGTTGCATCTCTTCGTTGAGGAAGGCTCCGACTCGGACTACTTTGCTCTTATCAGAGTCGTCGATGGTGACTTCTAAAATCTCGTCTTTCTGAGGTTGAATTTGCTTTGCTATCGCGTTGATGCGAGGAGTTGATTGTTGCATCTTCACCGTTGCGATGAGTAGTTCGCGAGCGGCCTGCTGGTCTCCGCGAAGCGTCTGCACTTCACCGTTTGGTCCTGGAAATTTCACGCACTGATGATATGTCGAAGACACTGCCTTAACAGAATGTAACCAGGGGGTTGCGAGGATCGCATTGTAAGGAGCTTTCGTTCGGATGACTGAGAATTTGACTGTGCGTATCACTCCGCAGGCATAGACGGGGAGTTTGATTGTACCAATCATTGTCTCAGAAGCACCGTTGAATCCTGTAAGGGAGTGAGATGATGGTTTCATGTCGCGCAGGTCGACTCCCATCTTATCGAGCGTATCTCGAAAGATTAAATCGACTGAATTGCCTGTATCGATCAACACTTTAGCGACGTCACACTTCGCAATTCCTACCTCGACTAACAGTGGGTCGTTGTGAGGTAAATGGACGCCGATGGCATCGTCTGGTGAGAAAGTGATTGAAGAATCATTCTCAGGTTTCGATGGCCATATCTTCGAGGTTACTGCCTGTCGTCGATGGTCCTTTACTGACCGAACGGAATCGCCGCAAGGAGGTGAGCCACCCATGATTACGTTTAGGAAGTTGGACTCGACGACTCGTTTGTTTCTCAGTCGAGTCCTCAAGTCGCTAGGCGAGTCTTCGATGATGGGTGAATTTTTGACGATGGGCGAGTCCTCGACAACGGGTGAGTCCTCGATAACAGATTTGTGTCCGTCCTCATTTTTGGACCTCGCCTCCTCGATTCTTCGTCGTAAGTATGAATGTTTTGGTCGGTTGAGCTTGATCCTGAGGTCTTCCGACTTTGAGTTGAGCTTCTCACGAAGATCGATGACTCGTGGCCTAAGGCGGGGTCGAGCACTCGAGTCCTCGATTTTCCTAGCCTTGGATTTTTCGATGATTGAGCGGAGATCTCCGTGTGAGTCGTATGTACGATCAGATGTCTGCGACTTTCGCCTGAGCTTGTTTCTTAAGTCGTTTGACCCTTCTGATCCTATGCTCTCGTTTGTTCGTTTGCTGGAATACTCGCGTGAGTCATGGACTTGTTTATCCTCTTCTTCATCTGAGGAGGAACTGGGTCGTGCGAGGATGACTTGTACACGTCGACGATTACGCGGTTGCTCCTCGTCGACTTGTGCATCGCCGTCATCTTCTTCCTGCTCTTCTGGCTTGTCATCCTCAGTATGCTTCGGCCGAGTTCCAGACTTATCCTGATTCTTGTGAGTTTTCTTTTCTTTGATTTTGCTCCAGCTCTTGGTGCCGTTTGGACTAAGCTTAGGGAGCTCAACGTTTGATGTTCCCTTTTCGTACGACGAGAAGAGGGCATCTACCAAATGCCTGCAGCTCCTTGTATTGTGTGCCTTAGACTTGTGGAAGCTGCACCACATGTTTGGTTCAGCTGATCCAGGACTTGACACCGGAGGTGTCGAAGAGGTTTGCGGCTTTTCATCGTTTTCCCAGACATTCCAACCTTTTTCGCGTACGACGACAGTGGGTTGTGGGGACGCGTTTTTGTCTTCGACCACATAGACGAAACTTTTCGGCTGGTTAGGCTTATTGCCTGAGGAGTGCTGACGGGGTTCCTGGCGTGCCTCGGGAGCTTTGGGGACGGTTGCCAGTTTGGTTGTCGTGTTCAGTTTCTTAAGTATCGCCGCAGTGTCTTCTTCTATTCGGATGAAGTTGTTCGACCTGGCGATTGCGTCCTGGAGCGAAGTGGTTGGATTTCTGTAAAGATCCTCGTGAAACAAGGACTTGAAGTAGAGAGTATTCATCAGTGCGTCGACGACAACGCTGTCGGGGACTTGGACTTTCGAAGCGACTGCTTTGAATTTTTCCATGAAGTCGCGGAGGCTTTGGCTTGATCCTTGAGACAGATTCCATAAGTCGGACAGAGTTGCTCCTTGTCTTGTAAACATGATGTAGTGCTTGAGGAACGCAGTCGTCAGATCGTGGAAATCGTTGATGGAGTCGCGCTACAATCCAGTGAACCATCCGAGGGCTGGTCCTTGAAGACTTTCCACAAAGAGACGACAGTAGCCAGCGTCTCTTTCTTCCTCAGAGAAGTTGGTTCGACCCATCGTGATGTTGAAAGCAGTGATGTGGTCGGTTGGGTCTGCCTTTCCGGCGTAAGTCGGAAGGCGAATTTTCTCGGTCGGCCGGTAACGTACGTCGGTGATCTTCCGGGAAAATGGGGTTTTTAGGATTTCGGCGATGACACGTTCGATCAGCGGCGCTGAAGTAGGTCCTTCGAGCATCCGGTCTTTCATGTCCAGGATTGATTGCTTAAGCTCAGCGAGTTCCCGGACGGTAACGAGGTCGACGCCGCCAGGCGTTTGGACCTGTACGGCACTCGTGTTTGCGGGGTTTCCGGCACTGGCTGTTCGGTAAGTGTCGAACAGTTGTTTTCGGACCGTCGTAGCCGGATCTCCTGAGCCTCCGGCCAGCGGAGCTAGAATGGCGGCGATGGCGGCGAGTTGCTCGGTCGTCGCCTTTTGGGTGGCGTCTTGCTGCGCCATCCTCTCGAGTATGGTTACTGCAAAGGCCGCTGCTGTTGGAGCGCCTTCAGTCACAGGCGACTCGTCGTCGGACGGCGAGTCGGGTCGAGTCATGATCTTTTGCTGACGCTACACTGTCTGCCCCACGGTGGGCGCTAACTGTTTAAACTAGGACTGTCAATAAACTAGTAAAGAGAAGAGACGAGTTCTCGTCGGTGGGTCAAGATAAAGACGTGTTTTATTAGATCAGTGAGTCGAAACCGAGTTACAAAAGGGGAAGAGAACAGAGGAAAAAGTCCGGCGAAGACAAGTTCGTCGGACCGTACAAGTCGGCGAGATGTAAGATGTAAAACCCTAATTCTAGCCGAAAGTAAGTGTAGTGATTTGCGGATCCCCTCCTTGTTGCCTTGTCTCCTCCTTTTATAGGTGAATGCTCGTTGACCTAATGTGTCTTGTCTCGATGGGCCTTCTCGAGTAATTGGGCCGACTCATAGGACCGTTGTGTCAGGTCGTTGAGCCGATGATGTTCAGACAGTCATCTCATCGACCAAAAGTAGTCTGGAGCCGAGCCGACCACCGGCTTACAAGTCGACGAGCCGATCTTCTTTGTTGTAATCATATGTCTAGATAATTGTCTTCCGGGCCTTTTGGGAGGGCTAGGCCCATACCCAACACTCACACACCAATTGATAGAGTATATAAACTTCTATTTAATCGCAACCAAACTCAATCCAAATCGCGTATATAATATAATAAGCAAGAATCAAATTACACTCTTGGTATCTGAATTTGAGAAATCGCTGCCTAACCCGTTAGATGATCTTCTCCTCAATCCAAATTCCAAAAATATTTAGAATTCGAATTACAAAAATAATTAGGAAGACTCTAATTCAAAAAGAGTATCCTATTGATTTAAATCTGCCAAGTCAAATCCTTTAAACTCCAACGGCTCCTTCTTCTCTGCTCCTCTCTTCAGCTCCTCTTCTCACGTAAACCTTATCCAGCTTATCACATTTCTGCTTATGCTTTCTCTTTCCAAAAACGACAAGCTCTAGGTAACACAAAAGACCAAAAGTCTTCTGCAATGCTTTTCTATCTTACTGGTCTCTACTTGATACTTATTATGCCTGATTGCAGGAATAACGGAGCAGGAATCACTCTGTATTTACACTTCATACAATTTTCGGACTTGAACTCTCTCCTGTTCTCTGGCTTCTTGGTAAGACCATTGGCATTTCTTAAATTTCTTTTATGAGATTATCAAGAATGTTTCAACACTGCATCACCTTCAAATTCTATTTTTTCCTTCATTGTTACAGAGTTCATGTTATTGTAAAGTAGATTCAAAATTAAATAAAGTACTTATTTAAAAAAAGAGTTCAAGCTAAATTACAAAATTATACCTAAATCAATAACTAGTTTAGCTCAGAAAGTTTGAAACATGGAACAAAGATCTAGTAATCAACCCTAGGGTAGATTGAAGACATCAGCATTTACGATCACTTACTATGATACACTAGAAGAACAAAGAGTCTCAACCATTCCATTCACAGCTTCACTTTTCCTCTGGATTTTCTGTGACATTCTTCTGTAAAGCCTCTTCAACATTTGGTGTTGTGTTCTCTTGTTGGGATTGATCTGTGTTGGGCTGCAAAGGAGGAGGCTGGGATGGTAAGTTCTCTGTCTGAGATGCTGAATTCTCCTCTTGTGATGATGGTTCTACAGTGATCTTCAGGTCTTTATCTTGGCCACTCGGTGAAACAGATCCTTCAGTAACACCTTTGCTTGGATCTTCTTTGTTATCTTGTTTTGGAGGATTAGGAGTCTCTGAGTGAGGTGCCTGTTGTGAAGGATCATCACACTCAGCTTCATTTCCTACAGAACCTTGTGATTCATCATTAGTTTCATCTCCTTCATTCATAGATGCATTTTCAGCTTCAACCGTTTGACTTATAGCTGCTGCATCTTTAGCTTCAACCGTTTGACTTATTGCTGCTGCAACTTCATCTTCAACTGTTTGACTTACAGCTGCTGCACCTTCAGCTTCAACTGTTCGATCCGTAGCTGAATCTACAGTTGGTTTTGCTGTCTCAGAATGTGGCGTTGCCTCTTTATTAACCTTTAGATTAATTTTACCAACCATCTTGGGCGACTGAACATCAGCTGTCGTAGAAGACATTTTTGCTGTAGTGGCGCTTCTCATAACGCGACCATATTTAGGGGGAAAAGACTTGCCACTGTACAACTGCACACATCTTGAGCAATGCCATTCAGATTTAGGAACACCTTTGATATTGTTAGCTTGTAGACATTTCAAGTGATATCCCTTTTCACAGGCATCACAAATCAGCAGCGTCTCTACTTCGTTGATGGTTCCTTGGCACATCTGGCATGTCATTGCTTTGCTCATATACTCTCTTGAAGGTGGATTCCACAAGAGGTTTTGTTTAGCCCTCGGTTGCAGTACCTTGTGGATAATCTTAGCGATTTCAGCATGGTGGTTGTTTCCAAAAGGTGAAGAGGTCTGACCATAAGTCACTCCTTTCATGCCTGGGAATGCACCTGGCTGAGGTTGAGACACGAAGGGTCTGAAGCTCGGATCTGTGACTCTTGAAGAGCTCGGAAGGTGAACTTTGCTCTCTGATGGAGTTCCAAATGATATGGTGGAGGAACTGGGATGAGGTTGGGCAGACCAAGATGCAGCAGCATTCCCATAATAATTTCCACCAGGAACTGCTGGTTTACAAGAAGAAGTAATAGTTTAGAGATACACTTGTCCACAATGAACCAAAAAAATATGACCATAACACTCAAATTAGACACAAAATGAAACCTAACAGACGTTTGAAAGAGCACAACAGAAATGATATGCAAAGGCATAAAACACCTGTAAACTTCTTAAAGACAAAACCTAAAAAGAGCACACTGAAAAACCGGAAAGTTTGTTGATAACTTCAAAACCAAACAATGGGTAAGTTTGTGAACTTCTAATGTATACTATTAAGCCACCACCCATATCAAATCAACCAAATGACCCAAAAAAATATCCACCATCCAATACCAAAACTGGAGTAAATTCGTCCAGCTGATGATAACTTGGAAAATAATATGGGGACAGAAGAATGTACGTAAGGTCAACTTACCTGGTCCGTGTGAAGAAGCACTGGCATGCACATCCGGCTTAAACTGTGGTCTAATCCCTGATGCATCCTTAACGAAATGGGTTCCACTTGCATTAACAGCACTACCGGATACCTTCATCTCGTTATTAACCCACTGATGTCCCATAGAAACACTACTTGCTGCAAAAAAAAGCATACAATGAACAAGATTGTCATGACTACTTACTGAGACTATTAGTAAGCATAGTGAGTCATACCCGGAGTTAAATGAGCTGGAGATGTATAGATAGTGGGAACTACAGTGTTCTTCTTCGCATCTTCCATCTAAAAAAAGACACATTAATGACAAAAACAAATCGTATTAGATCAAGGAGGCAACTTTTGATTCGAATCAATCAATTGAAAGCAAAAAAGAAGAAACCTTTCTCTTGCCAAGAGAGAGCTTCTCGGAGATGGTTAACTTAGGAGCTCGGAACCCTAATCTCTGATCCTTGAGCTTACCGTTCAAACCCAGATCTTCAATCACAGCTCCGATAGCATCCCTGCCGATGATATCCTTTGGAGGAAACTCTTGACACATGTCTACCAGTTTCGATTTAGCTTCAACCATTAGCTCAAGCTCCAATTCCGTCGGGGGTTTGCCTCCTCGGATCCTCCGTAGTGCGGACAAGACGAGAACAATCTCTGCTACTCTGTTTACTTCCCCGTCGAATCGCGGTTTCTTTGACGGTGGAGCTGCACATTCTCCCTCTCCCTCTCCCTCGAGATTCGTCGGTACATCGGTAGCCGCCGCTTCCATCCTCAACGTGAGAGAGAGAGAAAGAGAGAGAGAGAGAGAGAACCCTAGAAGAAAGAGAGGGAGATCTGAGAGTTTCCTCGGAGTTTTAAAATTTTTGAAAATGAAAATGTAATCGCGCAAAACCTAATTTTCGCGGGTAAAAATTTGGGGGAAAAGAAAAAAGATTTTGAGGATAAAAGACGAGAGCCGATTTACATAAAGAGATTTGCAGCAGCAGAAGGATTTTAGAGCGAGAGAGGACGGACGGAGCGTGTTTTCGTTGCTATTTTCTACATAGATAATTATTTATTAATATATATATTTTAACAGCTGTATCATTGTTTTTTTGGGCTAAGAATTGGGCCTGTATAAATTGATGTCTTTTTTACAGTGTAGCCCCCATGGACTTCTTCTGCGTCTTCTTCTTCTTTTTTTTGTAATGCAGGTTATATAACTTTTATTTAAAAATATATTGAAACCTAAAATTTATTTGTTCAGCAAAAAGAAAGTCAGTTATCTCTACTCTCTTAACCATTACAAATCTTTTAGAGCGTAGAGAAGTCTGTTTTTTTGTTCTTTTTGGTGTAAATCTTTGATCTTTAATCGATAATGAGTTCTCCTTTTCGGATTTTGTTCTTTGCATAGGCGATTTTGCATCGAGGAAAAATGTATATATAGAAAGGACTACTTATATATATATCAGCTTAAACCTAATTAGTGTCGTGACTTGCTCTCCATATATTGTAATGCATAATTTATAATAAAACTCAAGTTCCATAATCTTATATGGTATCATAGCCGTCGCTCTAAAGACCTAATTTTTCTTGTTCACAATCTCTTTTCACGTCACAAGCTTTGACAACATCTCCAAACAACTCTGCTACTATCACCGACACCAGTACCACAAACCCAAACACACAAACCCTTCTTAATATAAACATGTATAGTGTTTCTAAGCTTTCAGCTACAAATTACCTCATGTGGAGTCTCGAAGTTCATGCTTTGGTAGATGGTTATGTTTATATTGGCCATCTTGATGGATCTACTGTGATACCATCTCCGATGATTACAGTTGATGGTGAAACTAGAACCAATCAAGAACATATGATCTGGAAGTGGCAAGATCGCTTGATCTACAATGTGTTGTTGGGTGCCATTACTCTCCATCTTTAACGGATGGTCTCCCGTGCGCTTACTGCTGCTCAGGTGTGGGAGACTCTAGCCGCTACATATGTGAAGCCTAGCAGGCTCACATCAAAAATATGTGCAATCAACTCAAGTATAAGAAAGAAGACAAGACTACTGATGTCTATGTGCAAGGGGTTACGACTAGAGTTGATCAGCTTGCAATTCTAGGAAAACCCATGGATCATGAAGATCAGATAGCTGAGGTACTTAAAGGCTTACCTACTGAGTACAAGACGGTGATTGACCAGATTGAAGGCCGTGACACACCCCCAATGGTCACTGAAATTCAAGAGAAATTGCTTCATCATGTAGCCATGTGTCTACTCGCAATGAAATTATATCTTAAAGCGCAGGGTATCTCTCATCTTACTTCACCTCTGCACACTCCTGAACACAATGGTATTACGGAGAGGTAGTGATACACTATGGATTTGACTCGTTTTCATTCATAGTTTATAGGTGTTTTTACTAATAATTATTATATTATAGAGTCTATTTATTATATTTATAAGATCATGAATGTTTTGGAGATAAGTGATTTCTGGAGTATTTTGGAGATATTTGGAGCAAGCACCCGAGATGACCATCGAGCTCGACCATCGGTCGATATTGTGTATCGATCGACAACGAAGCGCGCAGAAAACCCGTTTGGTCACAGCCAACTTGAAGCCCAAGTCTTCACCATTTTACAAGATTGCCCATGACGAGTTTTACCCTAATTATATAAGCTTTGCCGCTATGTTAGAGGCAAAGTGTGCTTTTCTAGTTTTACTATTATCACAACAAAGGTTTTTAGGATTTTGATAGATTGGAGAGAAGATCCAAAGTTATAATTTGTGATTGGAACTCCATTGATATCTATTTACTATTCTAATAAAGTTTTTATACTTAACTGTTGTTATGAATTGCTTAGCCATGTTTGAGTAGTTTCATTGTTAGATTTTAGGGTTTAAATAGGTTAGGAGGGATTAGCCCCAACTATAGAATGCTGAGTTGTGATAATCATCTTTAGGATTGTTCATTAATGCATGTGTCTAGATTAGCAACCTAGAACCTGCCCTTGGATTTGATTGATAAAAGCGAGAGCTTTATTCTCATTCTGAAAACATTCTAATAGAACTATGTTTCTTGCTATGAGCAAGGCGAGAGCTGATCTAGTGAGCTTAGTAAGCTGTTATTCAACCCGCACATAAAGCTTGACTAGAGCGCGTCGATCGATATCACACTTGAATAACCAATCGACATAGCAAAAGGTGTATCGGTCGATATCCCTACAAGATTATCGATCAACTCTTTTTATTGATCAAAAAGCGACAGTTGAGATCGATAGATCTAATTAATAGACAAGTCCAAACATTGCGAACGCTGATGGACTTGTAGACTAAATAGTTGAGCTTTACATTACCATGCATGCAACTCATTAGGCATCTGTAGGATTATAATCCCAAGTTTTCTGAATAAAAACCCTAAGTCTAGCTATTTCCTTTTTAAGCACCAAAACCTCAAACCAGCTATTGAACAAATACTTGTTTAATATAAAACTGCAATTTACATTTAAAAACTCTAAAATCATCTTGCTTAACAAATCATATTAGATTTCCTAGGTTTCCTAGATCCCTATGAATTTGATCCCTAAGTACTACAACTCGACCTCTTATTTGAGAGAGTATAAATCACTCCTTAGGGTAATTTGAGTGGTATCAGGAAGCATCGGCATGTCCTGGAGACAGGATTGACACAGATGTCCCAAGCAAAGATGTCGAAGAAACACTGGCCTTTTGCCTTTGCTGCAGCCATCTACTAGATTAATCGGTTGCCAACACAAAACTTGGAGTTTCAATCACTATATCGGAAGCTATTCCAGAAATCTTCGAATTACAATCGGCTTAGGGTTGTAGGATGCCTTTGTTTTTCTTGGCTGCGACCATACACAAAACATAAATGAGAGGATCGGTCAAAGCCTTGCATATCTTTGGGCTACTCGACAAGCCAAAGTGCTTACCTATGTCTCCATGTTCCCACTTGAAGGTTATACACATCTCGACATGTAACTTTCCAAGAGACGGTGTTTCCATTCTGTTGTTCTTCGATGAGTTCAACCTCGAGCTCTCTTCTTGAACAATTGAGCTCTGATTCGCCAGTGTATCATCCGGTAACTCCGGTTCCTCTACAGACCTCTACGTCTTAGCCTACTGCTCCTTCCCCCTGTTTGAATCCTCACCTGCCACCACAAGTCAGCTCGTCATTGTTGCTTCAACAAACTTAGGTATCGCCTTCTTCTTCTCATTCTCCGTCTCATTCTTCTTCGCCCTCTAATTCTGAGCCCACTGCTCCAAGTTATAATGGGCCACAACCCACGCCCCAGACACCTCACCAAATAAATGAAGCCCAACAAAAAGCTCCATCTCCCACAAATAACCAAACCCGTGTCTTACCAACTAGTGAACCAGAAATACAACTATCGTCAAATTCCCAAATTCCCAAAACCTACAAAATCTGATCACGACAGAACCACCGCATAATCATCATCCTATGAGAATCCAAAATCAGATAGTCAAGCCAGTTAACAAGTTCAGTTTCACCGTCTCTAGAAAACACTTGCAACGCAAACTAAGAATAGTTAATCAAGCACTTCAAGATGAACGGTGGCGTAAAGTGATGTCTACAGAGTATGATGCCCATATCAAATATCAGACATGGGACTTAGTTCCACCGGATCCATCTCAGAATCTTGTTGGCTGTAGATGGATATACACCACCAAATACTTGGCTAATGGAGAAGAGGAGAGACCCAAAGCACGCCTAGTTGCACGCGGTAACACACAGAGGTATGGAGTTGATTTCAGTGAGACATTTAGTATTGTGATTATGACAACGACGAATCTCCTAGTTCTCAATATTATAGTCAATCGTGGATGGCAGTTGAAGCAGTTGTATTTTAACAAGGCTTTTCTGGAAGGAGAGCTTCAAGAAGAGGTATACAGGACTCAACCGCCGGGTTTCGTCGACACTGATAGACCACATCATATATGTCGCCTGAAGAAACCAATTTATGGACTCAAGCAGTCTCCTCGCGCTTTGTACATGGCCTTGAAGAAATATCTGATCGACATTAGCTTTCACAATTTCGTCGCAGATACGTCACTCTTCACTTGCAGCAATGGCTCACAACATACATACGTTCTCGTGTATGTCGATGACATAATAGTCACTGGAAGTGATCCTAACCATGTCTTCTCTATTCTAAAGTCTTTGGCAAATAGGTTCTTCATCAAGGATCCTGTTGATTTACATTACTTCTTAGGTGTTGAGGTTACACGGTCTCTTGCAACACTTCATCTAATGTAGAGATGTTACATTCTTGATTTGCTGACTCGTACGAACATGTTGGACTGCAAACCAGTCGCAATTCCGATGCAAACTACTCCCAAACTGACATTAAAGGACAGTGATCCTCTGACTGATCCATCACATTACATGTTGATTATTGGAAGTCTGCAGTATCTTGGTTTTACGAGGCCGGATATGTCTTTTGTTGTTAGCCGATTTTCTCTGTCTATGCATTAGCCAACGGTGTGTAATTGGCAGGCAGTAAAGAGAGTGCTTCGTTACTTGGCAGGAACTCCAAGTCATGGTATCTACATGAAAGCCGGGTCATCTCTTACAATTCATGCTTTTACAAACTCATATTAGGCATAAGACAGTGATGATTATGTTTCGACAAATGTGTATGTGATCTATCTTGGCTCTACTCCGGTGTCCTGGTCATCTAAGAAGCCGAATGGGGTGGCTCGATCGTCTACGGAAGCGGAGTACATGGCAGTCACCAATACTGCATTAGAGGTTTGTAGGATCTGCTGCTTGTTTCAAGAACTTGGCATTCAAATTCCGGTAGCACCTGTCATATATTGCGATAATGTTGGTGCGACTTATATGTGTGCAAACCCGGTGTTTCACTCACGAATGAATCATATTGCAATTGATTACCACTTTATAAGGAATCTTGTCCTGCTGGGAATGGTTCCAGTTGCACACATTTCTACAAGAGATCAACTTGCAGATGCACTAACAAAGCCACTGAGTAAGCAGCAGTTCATCATAGCAACATCCAAGATTGGAGTCACAAGAGTCCCTCCATCTTGAGAGGGCGTATTGAGGAAGAATGTATATATGGAAATGACTTCTATGTAAATGAGGTTAACCTATTTAGTGTCGAGACTTGCTCTCTATATATTGTAATGCATAGCTTCTAATACGAGTCAAGTTCCATAATCTATATTTTGTTCTTCACATAAGTGATTTTTTCATGTGCGCATTCGAATCTACTCTTCACCTTCTTTGTTATATATCTTTTGGTTCGGCTTGAATCGCTTTAGATTGACCCTTCCAAACGCATCCCAAACTGTTTGGCTAGTATATGGTTTCCTTTTTAACTAGTTCTCTCCTAATTCCTCTTAAGAGTATTAATTTTTACCCATCATCACATGTAAGGCTCTTAGGTAAAGTTTCTTTTTAAAGAGAAAGGTTGGAGAAGATGGATTACTTTCGCTCAAGCTGGGAAATTAAGATAGTAAAGTTGGCGTTTTGATAAACGGTCCGACATAAAGTATATTCTACTTGGCCTGAAGAGATTCTTGACTCAGTCTGACTTGTGAATCATGACTCAATGCTGGAAGGCGTCTTAGTGAGCATGAAGTAAAAATGCTTACTAGATCCAAGGTTCACGGTGTTTTGATGAATTGCTCTATCGGAGGTTTGTCATCGGAGATGATCAAGCGGTGGAAGCAACTTCGGTGGTGTACAGAGAACGCTTAATCAAGGCCACGTGGCTGAAGGCTCTAAATTTTAATACATGTGTTTCTCTGTCTTGCATTTAGTATCTTACATTAATTGTAAATTGTACTACTGCTTTAGCCCTTTGGGCTTAATGAAATACAAATGTTGACAAAAAAAATTATTCATCAAAAGAATATATACAATTTTTAACAAAACATAAAAGAGATTATTAGTTAAATTGACAACAATTGTTTCCATAAAAATACACTATATATTCCAATTCTTTGATATAATATCGTACTCTCTCCATTTTAAGAATATGGTCTTTTTATTTTATATATATATTTTAAAAAACTAATTAAAGTTTTTTTACTCTTACTTAACGTATTATGGACTTTTCAAATATGGCCTAAAATTTCAAGTCAAACATAAAAATAACCTATATTTTTTTTAATAACTTTTTTTTCTATTCACCCTAGAAGTTCGAGTTATTCATGAAAATATCATTTTTTTCTTTCTTTTTCCGAAAATGAGTCTTTTACTTTATCATCCTCATCTTCACAAAGTATTTATCATACTGTCATTGCCATCAATACACTAACCACCATGAACAACCAATTTGAAGCTCTTAATGCACCAAAGTTTCAATTTTCATCTTCATATCTCATTACTTATGCACACAAATCACATCTCTTTCACTCTCTCTTTAAATTCATCCAAAAACAAAGATTTTGATTCCAAGTTACGTAAGGCTCATAGAGACATTGAAACTCATGATGCGTGGTCATTAACGACTTGGTAGCTTTTGTAATGAAGTTTTAGGTGCTTAGAGAAGCTAAGCAAGTCATCTCATAGGTTCAAGGTATGAAATGGTTTTTTTTCAGATCTTTTTGCGACGACTTTCAGAAGACTTCGGGAAGACTTTCAGAAGACTTTGCAAGATGTATTCTCCATCAAGAAGACTTCCCTAGAAAACTTCTAAGTTTTCTTTATTAAGAAAAACAAATTGAAAAATCTCAGAGAAAACTTCTCGGATAAACATGTTAGTTTTCCAATTGACCAAAGTTTATCAGAAATTTGACTTTTTATAGAAGACTTCCCGGGGATAATTTCTATAGAAGTCTTCTCACTGTTGCAAGAAGTTTATGTGTAATACTTTTGCAATTGAAAAATAATAGTAAAAAAATTATTATTAATGAGAAAACTTCTTTAGAAGTCTTCACAAATTTTATTTCAGGTTTTGGTCAAATTTTTGGTTACGAGAGAAAACTTCTATAGAAGTCTTCCGACGGAAGATAAGTAGATTTAGGCGGAAAACCTAAATTCTTCTTAAATTTAAGCGAAAATCGTAAATTTTACTAGAATTTAGGCGGGATATGTCAGAAGACTTATTGGGAGTCTTATGTCAGTCTTTATGACCCTATAATCAAATAACTAAGCAAAAAACACATCCTTAACCGTAAAAGATACTTAGAAAGTACTTAAACCAAATTATTAGATAGTCACTAAACACATATAAGTCAATTTTTTTTCAAAAAAAGGAAAAATATAAGATTTCAAAGTTTAACCTTAAAAATACGAACAATAGTATAACATATGTTACCAGACCTTAACTAAAGACTATCATTACCCAATCTACATTCACTCATCTATGTTAAAAATAATTCAATTTCAGTAAAACTGAATTTCCATCATTTAGAAATATTTATTAATACATAATTTCGACTTTTTCCCTTTCAAAATATTTTTTATAAAAATTATTAATTAATTTTAAGATCTAATACATGAGAAGACTTCCCATATAAGACTTCAATTTAGGCGGGAAACCTAAATTCTTCTAAAATTTAGGTGGGAACCCTACATTCTACTAAACTTTAGGTGAGATGTGTCAGAAGACTTCTTGGGAAGTCTTATGTTAGTCTTCCATGCCCTATAATCAAATAACTAAGAAAACACACTTTCTTAAACTTTAAAGATACTTAAAAAGTGTTTAAATCAAGTTATTAGATAGTCACTAAACACATATAGGTCAAACCAAAAGAATAAGATAAGATTTCAAAATCCAACCCTAAAAATACCAACAATACTATACTATATGTTACCAAACCCTAAATCAAGGACTATCATAACTCAATCCACATTCATTCATCTATGTTGAAAAGAACTCAATTTTAGTAAAACTAAATTCACATCATTTAGAAATGTTTATTATTACATGATTTCAGTTTTTTCCCCATCAAAACATTTTTTATAAACTTTTTAAATTATTTTAAAGATCTACTACTTCTTTGTAAGTGTTCTCACGCAGAGGGTTATAATGGTAAAACTCAATACAATTTTTTTTGTTTGGTCATAAGAAGATTGTTGTAATTTCACTACTATTTTAGGTTACTTTTGCATTTGATTGAATTCGGGGCACACTTTTGTATTTAAAATAAATTTTGAGTCTTTTTGACAATTTCCCCAAGTATTATTTTTTATTTTGTTAATTAGTGAGCTAAAAGTAAAGGTAAAACTGGAAAATTATTAAATATATGGATTAAAAATATAAAACGACATTTATAAATAAGTTCGAAATTCTAAAACGATACTTAATATATATATCAGAGAGAGTAGTTTTTAGATTACCCAATGTATTTATTGTTTCTTTACTTATTAAATAAACATTAGAGAATTTTTTTTGAAACTCATGTGTAAAATCTAGCATTTTAACATATGTCACACAATCATTTGAATAGTCATGTTACAATATTAACATAATATGGTTTCAGTTTCCTAAAAAAATTTCAATTTTCTAAATTTATAATCTCTTAGATTTTTATTGAGTAGAAGAGGATAGTGATGATCTAAAAGAGCCATACAAAGTTGAGTGCTATGCAATACACTGAATCATAAGTTCTAAATTTTTAGTTTACATTATTATTTGTATAACTCCCAAGTCGTTGTTAGCATCGTAAACATGTAGCCAATTTTACAATCGAAAGACATAAAAACAGCAGTGTATTTATATATTTATTACTTAAATAATGAGAGAAATGGCTTGTTGTCTTGACATTATTAAAGTTATGCTTTAAGAAAGCGAAACTAGAACATAAATGAAATATAAACAAACTTTGGAAAGTGAATAAATCTTATCATGGGTGGATGGGTTTAGAGTTGATGCATCTAAATCATGAACAATATCTCCACTTGCTTGATTTGGCTTTTTGCTTCATTTGAGAGAAAATTGGACTCAGTGGACGATGATAGTTAGATGACATATATCATACCAATTTTGATGTTTTCTAAACCACGTGAAATATTAATAGATATGGTTGGTTATGATAATTATTTACTAAAAATATTCTATAAAAAATTTACTCTGAGAAATAAATAGACAAATACTTTTTGAAGATAGCTAAGGTCCTCAACTAGAGGCTTGTTATTTGAATTCAATGGAATGCTTATAAAATATTATTAATTATCTTTGATGTACATAATGAAATTTTTATTTGATTCTATGATAATCGTTATGAACGCTTCCAATTTCATTTATATCTGCTATAAAAAAATCAACTAAATAGATTATTTGTTGGGTCATATCTGAGAAAAGAGGCTTAGAGAATATTGGTTATACTATGTATCAAACATTATTATTTGTATAAATTTTTTATTCGCATACAGATAATATATTGAAAAGTAAATGATAAATGTGAAGGAATACAAGGTAAACATTTAAACCTGCAGAAATAGGAAACTTTTTTTAAAAAGTTGTTGGCGAAAAATATGTTTTTCAGAAACAAAAGTCCTATTGAATAAAATCTAATAATGAAGAGGACTTAGACTATGTACAATGGGGTTGTTGAATTTTTGAATCAACAGTTGAACTTTCAAGAACATGTTGAAAAAAATCAAAATGCTTAGGTGGATTCAAATGAGTTGAATCTTCTCAACATGTTGAAAAATAAAAAAAAAAATTGGGTCCACAGGTGCAATGTATCATTTTTCAATAAGAAAGAAGAGAGAGAATGATATATTTGATACTTTTTATCCTAATTGTTTGTGATTAGTTTTTTATATAAATAGATTAATTTGTTTTATTTTATATCAAAAAATTTTGTGTTTTTTTTTTGTAACACAAAAATTTTTGTGTTTCATATTCTACAAATAGAAAGTTGTTTTATTTGATTTGGATTTAAAAATAATAATACATAGTTTTACAAGTTTTTAGTAAACTAGTTTAATTTGATTACATGAAAAATATAAAACAAGATAAAATAATATATTTTAAAATTTTATTTCCTTTAATTTGATTTTATTTTATTATTTCTGTTAATAGGTAGATATTTTTATAAACAATTCAGTATGACTCTATCATATTTTCAAGTGAAGATCATGATTTGATTGAAGCTATCTCTAAAACTCATGCTTGGCCTTATTTTAAGTTCTACTCTTCAAAGATTTTACCACTTTTGAACGAGTTCCAGGACTGGAAAGCACAATTCAACTCTCGACACAACATCAAAGGAGCCATGCTTATTGCGGAAAGTGTGATTAAAGAAGATCTCTTTCAATCTTACATTGCTAGAGGACATCCTTCTTGGCTTACTAATCTTTTCGTTTAAGTCAAAATCCACTCTATGTCTATGTTTGAATTTTTTCCTTGTGTAACACTTCAAGATTAAATTTCTAGTGTTTAAAAAAAAAGTTAGATATTTTTATAAAACTAGTATCCAGATATACAAGTATGCAAACGTAAAATATAAAATAAAAATGGTGGAATAGGATGTTGAATTTTATTTAAAAAATTATTGTAAAGGTTAAAAATGAATTTGGTGTTAAGTAATTAGGAGAAAGAGGGATAATATGATGTAGAATGTTAAAAAGAGCAAGCAAGGGTGTTGAATAATTTTACATATTGTGGATAGTGTTCACCCAACATGGTGGTGTTGAAACCAAATTCAACTCTTAAATAATCAACAATGGGGTTGTTGAAGTTTTATTACATATCTAGGTGGCTGCAAAGATGTTGTAAAGTTTCAACGTTGAATATTTTTTTAGTTGTCCAACTTAGCCACGTGGCGTAAATTGATCGGTTGTGCATTTTTTAACTCATCTAATCATTTGAGCTCATTTATTATATAATAAAACTTTTAATTAAATTAAAAAAGTTCATGATTTTTATGATTTATAAATATAGACTACTCTCACTTCATTTGGATACATAAAACGTCATTTTCATTATAATCAACTATTTTAGTGATTTAAACCTTTTTCTTTTGCAAACCAAAAAATATTTTTGTTAAATGGATCCCAATAACATCCAAAATTCTTCTAATTTCCGTTTAACTACCAAAATTCCAACAATTACTAATTTCAAAACCAAACTAGTTATGTTTGTTTTTGTTTTTAAGTTAATTACAATTACAAATATTATTAATATGTATTTATTATAATATGAAAAATATAAGTATGAATTAAAAATGGTGGGATAGAGTGTTGATTTTTTTTTAAACAAACTATTGTATAGGTTAAAAATGAAGTGGAATAAATTAGGTTGAAGAGAGAAATAAGATGATGTGGAATGTTAAAAATAGGAAAAAAATATGTTGAAAATGAAATGGGTGTTCAAACCATTGTATATATGGTTTAGAGAAACAACACTACAAACTATATTTTTTTATAATCTAAGAGTATTTAGATTGAAATTCAACTAATTTCTAAGGAGGAAAATACCAACAACTATTTTTTTCTAATGAGGTCTAGAACATAGCTTGATTTTCGTTAATAGGAACTTAGTTCCTGGTACGATTTAAATATAGTATACAAACTATATGTTCCTTGCGGTAAACACGCTATATGTTTACAACGAGGTATTACACGCCATGCATAAATATTATAGTTTACAACGAGGTATCACACGCCATACATAAATATTATAGTTTTAAACTAGTATTTTAATTTCAAAATGAATATTTAGTTGATGCATTAATAACTTTTTATTTTACTCTATCAGTTTACAAATAAAAAATCATAATTTTTTTAATTTTTTTTAATTTGATTTAAATATTTTACTTTTGATTTTATTTAATTCTAGTTAAATTGTTTTTAAAATATATTTGTTTCCTTTTCTAAAAAATAGATTTTGGTAACTATATTTATTTTAGAAATATATATAAATGTATATATTCTAAAAATGATATTTAGTTTGCTTTAAAATAAGACATAATAACTTATAAAAATTAATTTATTAGTTAACCTAGTGATCCAACTCTCATTCGTTCAACTCATTTACTCCATTGCTGTTAGGCATGAATTAAAAATATGATTACTTTATAATCATTCTTACCTTGACTAACATATTTAGTTATAGTTTTAAGCTTTTAAATATCCACAAAAATTTGACTTGCTGTTATTTTAATTTATAGTCTTAACACACTTTTACAATTAATTGTGACTTGTTTTAATTGTATCTTCATTTTTATTGGTTGAGTCACATTTATATTAATTTGTTTAATTTATTTACACAAATTTATATCATTTTTATTCTGAATTTACATGAATATATTACTATATTTATAGTTATATTATTAATTTATTTTTAATAATGTTATATTTGTTTAATCTGCTGTGAATATTTGAGTGATTACCATAACTCAAAACTATTATCAAAAATATGTTAAAATAAATCAAATTATCAATATCATAATTAACTTGATGTTAGTCACTTATTAGAAAATATTTATATTTTTTTGGTAAACCTAAATGTCAAGATGAAACGTAAGAAAAAAAATTAAAACATCACTTCACAAATAGTTTAGAGGATTTATCAATTTTGTAAGAAAATAACGTATATTAAAATTAATAATTGTATACATGGAAACTGTTTGTTTCTTGTGAGTTAGCGCATTTTAGTGTGGATTGTCTCAAGCCTTCCATTATTGTAACTATTTAAGAGCACATTCATTCTTACAGTATCTACAAAATAAAAAAAAATAAAAAATAAATAAAAGTTGAAGTGAGAGAGAGAAATATGTTTACATTCGATAAACTTTTTAGATATCAGTATTCTAAAATCTTGTCCATTGACAAGTTCTAAAGAAGTATCTAATCAAATAAAAATATAGAAAAGTATAAAAGAGAGATGACTGAGGTTGTCTGAACTGATACTTTAAGAGTCTATTTAGAAACTTTGATAACACATTTTCACTTTCACTAGTCTATATCTATCTAAGATTCTAAAGCAATTAAATTTAATAACCCAACCACAACTACAACACACTAAAATATTGAATATCTATTGTCAAGAACTTCAAATTTTCATCATCAGCAATGAAGTTGCTTTAAGTGTCAAGTTATTAGTAGTTGAGATTTGTAAATAAATATTAATTGCATAAATAAAATTTAGTTAAAATAATAATATTAAAGCTGTCAGAAACTGTGGTAGGGTTCTAAAATGTTGAGGTTACTCTAGGAGTAGTTACATAGACAATATTCATTGAATATCTCAGCAATTAAATAAAAGAAAAAAAAGAAAAAAAAAACAAGAAAAGACATGAAAGAGACAAAAAAAAAATCTCATATTAGATATTTTTAAATATTTTTTAGAACCCTTACATATACATGTCCACCTAAAAATGCATTTAATTTATTTAAATAAATAAGTTTTAGTACATTATTAGTTTTATTTGGTATAAAACCCCTGTATAAAAACTCTATGCAACGGAATTCTCTTAGTCGAGCGATTTGTCTAATGGTTCATTAATGATTATACACCATGAAATCTGGGATTTAAACTCTAGAAAATGTAAATTATGCATATAAAGGAGAGAAAAATATTACAAGAGAACTCAGCATGGTGCAAGGAGTACTGTTAATAGTATAATTATCTTTTGTACTAACCGTTCTGCTTGATATATACATGTATTCAAAGAGGAGATAATATCTGTTGTTAACTCGAGATTTACTATTTATCAGCACTTTTTTTGATTATTAACATCCTAATTTCAAATTCAAAACCATTTTTACATATATATTTTAAAAGTTTCTAATACACATCTCATATTTCTCAAAGACAGTTGTAAAAATCTACCTTTTGAGAGAAAGAAAGATCACTCCACAAATGCTAATTGCTAGGACAAAAGAACAAGCACTAAAGCAGATGATAATGCTATAAAAGTCCAGGTTATGGTGAAGAACTAAAGCTGACAACGATGGAGATATACAGATACAAACTATATACATATTTGTTGGTCCATAAACTGCTCATACATTTTTCTTAATGATCTGCACTAACAATAGGAAGAAGAACAATCCATCACATGCTCTTCTTTCTTCTCTCCGGTAAAGCCACCACGGCACTTTTATACATGTTCAAATGATTCCTAGAAAGAAATGACTGAAAATCCGAATAACTCATCGATTCAACGAGTCATCATCGTCCCACAACATTGAAGAATATAAATCATTACTCACTCGTTGATCAATGGAACCAAACTCATCATCTGATTCTCCTTCTCTCAACATCTCAATCATCTCCACAGCTTCTCTCATCTCCATCCTCCTCTCTTCTTTCTCTTCACAACATCTCAACCCTATTTTCAACAAATTAATCATTTCCCCTTTACAATTCTTCTTCCCTTCCATTTCCTTGTCAAACACGTCACCTGTTTTCTTCTCCTTAACCATGTCACTAACCCAAGTCACAAGACTCATGTTTGGATCATAACCTTGCGACAAGTAATTCTCAGGGAATCTCCCTGTCAAAACCTCTAATATCAACACACCGAGACACCAAACATCTGTCTTCTTTGTCAAGACTTGTCCTTTTGCCGGCCCATACTCTGGTGTTTTGTATGCAGTCATGAAGTTGTGCGCGTGCTCTGAGCCCATCACTGGTCTTAGAGCGTAATCTGTTAGCAACGGCTCGAGTGATTCATCTAAAACCACGTTTGAAGACTTTATATGACCGTGAGGGATAGTTAATGTTGGTAACTCGTTGAACAAGTAATATAAACCCTTTGCTACTCCTTTTATGATCTTTAGACGTGTGATCCAATCCAAACCAGGTTGATCCGCTGAATGATTAGCTGCAAAAACAAAGAACATAGAATCCAAATTGTTAGTATAATTTGGTATTGAGATGGAAGTTTGTGAGATGAGTAATGAAATGTTAAAACATACTATGAAGATGGCTTGCCAAGCTATTATTAGACATAAACTGAGTGACTAAAAGCTTCTCTTCTTTCCGGTAATAGTAAGCGACGAGAGGCAATAGATTCGGATGGTTTAACCTCCCTAGCCTTCTCATATGCTCATGAAACTCATTTCTTCCGACATTGTTCATATGTTTATACCTCTTCACGACCAATGTTTGTCCGCTAGATATTGCTGCTTTGTATGAAGCACCAAACGTTCCACTACCAAGAACTTCAGCTGAAGCTTTAAGAAGATCTTGAAGACCAAATCTTTGAACATTGTCCCGCACAAATAGAAGCCTGCCTCCTGGATCAGGCGTTGATCTTCTCCTTGCGTGATTCACAAGAGATTCTGCGGGTTTATTGGTCCTAACCACTGGTTCATGATAAGTGTAGCTCTCTACACTTTCCTTACCAGAGGAAGAATAAGCTGACAAGAAATTTCTTCTTCTTCTTGACTGAATGAAACAGAATACAAGTGCGATGATCACTAGTAGTAAGCCAAGAACAATCATAATGATCGCTATAGTGTTAAATGAACCGGTCTTGTTCCCCTGTGGAGAACTAAGAGGAGGACTAGGATGAGTTCTTGGATCAACAGGAATTACTGGAGGGGAAATAGAACATGGACTTAAGGGAGGACCACACAAATCTTTGTTACCTACAATATACAAAACATAAAAACATTCATGTTAAGCAATTTTTTTCTTATCAGAAATGAATAAATAATCCAAATTCATTTTATCTATAGTACATTGGCAAATATTTTTACAGCCCTAGCTAAGAACAACAAAAATATATAAACAATGAAAATATATAGTGAAAATTTTCAAAAATCATATATATATATATATATATATATATATATATATATGTGTGTGTGTGTTTTAATCAGTCGTTTATGTGGCTTAATCCATGGGCCAGCACCATCTATACAGACTAATGAAAATGTACCTGCAAAAGAGCCTGGGTCCATGTTTTGGAGGCTTTCAGGTATCGGTCCAGCGAGGTCATTGTTCTCAAAGCTAGCTAACTTAAGATCCTTTTGTTTGAAATGTGGTATCTGCCCTTGAAACTGATTACCATTTAGCCTCACCTCTACAAGCCTTGGCAAAGAAGCTAAAGAAGAAGGAATTGTTCCTCGGAAGGCATTATTAGCCAGCAAAATCTTCTTCAAATGAGGCATATCTTGAAACGCAAGCGCGGGTATCTCCCCCGAAAACCGGTTATTAGACAAATACAAAGATCTCAACGCAGTGAGCCTCTTAACTTGAGGCATTGGTCCATCGAATTCATTGTTCATGAAGCTTATGGTTCGTAGATTCTTCATAGGAACCAATGGGTCGAGATCTAGTTTCCCGGTTAATTCAAGTCCCTCGAGTTGTAACCCCCAAACGTAATTGCTACAAAGAACACCGAACCAATTTGCGTCATTTCCTTGACATGGTGATGTTGATGGATCCCAACTAAAAAACACCGAACCATTTGCTAATGTATATTTGAATCTCAAGAGACAATCTGCGTCTGAACCTGGCACAACTACTTGAGACATTACGGCCGGACATAACAAGGTAATGAAGATGATGATGAAGACAATGCAAGAAGGTAGATTTTTCTTTGAAGCCGTGTTACACGCAAGCATAACCGGGTTCTCCCAATTGCGCATTGCGGTTACAGACGTGATGGAATCGATTTGATCTCTGCGAAATCTTTCTTTTTGTTGCTTTTGTGTGTTCCGTGAGAGACAAGAAATTGTAAGAACGGAAAGAGGGAAGAACAAAACCTACCAAGAATAGACAAAGCACGAGTGTGTAAATTGGCAAAGATGTGATTCTTTTCTCCCTTTTTCTTTCTATTTTCGTTTTTGGATTTGTAACATCTTAAGATTGTTATTAGGTGGGAGAGAGATAAATGGGTAACCATTCAATTATCTTGTTTAAGTTATATATATGTAATATCTTTGTTGTTTTCGTTTCTAGATGGTTTATTTGGTTGAACAAATTTCAAGAATTAGCCTATAACTGGTAAATTATTCTATATTGTATCTGGACTAATTAAACAATGTGTTATAAGTTAGAGCTTGTAGAATTTATGAATTTCTCTTTTATTGCCAGTTACACTACAAATTAAATAATATTCTTTCAGTTTTTAATAGATTTTTTGTAACTTTTCATTATTTTGTTTATTTTTATTATTAGTAATTCTAAATTTTAATTGATTGAATTTGTAGAATTACTATCGGTTTAAATTTGTTGAAAGTAATTGATCATATGAAATAATGTATCTATAGTTAAAACTTAAATATTTTATTACTATTTTGAAAAAAGACTACTAGCTTGCTTGATTTTTTTACCGTGATATTTAGCTTGGCTTTATTATCTGTCAAATGAATTAAATTATGTCATTGAGAAAATAATTAAAACTAGATTTGGATCCGCACAATAGTGCGGGTATTAATTTTCATGTTTACATATATTTTACATAAATAAATATATTTATATAATTATTTTAAATATAACAATTTGATAATTTTCATGCTGTAAGTTAATTGATTATTTCAAATCATCACATATATTTGGTATTTTTATTATATATATTTTAAAATTAATTTTTATTTAATTATTATGATCCTGATCCGTAATTCAAAGCGCTAGATTTCTTTTATCAATATTTTTTTTATGTTTATTCATTTAAGATAATAACTATATATATATAAAAGTTTAAGATAAGTTAATTTTATACATGAATTATCTAATTTACTAATGTTAACTCGTTCTACCAATATATTCTATTTCCAGCATAAATTTTTAATGTTTGTGAAAATAAAATATATTAATTTATCAGTTTAAAACAATTTTATCATATTTAGTTAAATACAATTTTTTACTTTAAAATGATAGATATAACTATAAAATAGTAAAATTTGATATAATTTTTTTCATATATAAAAGATAACTGAGTATATATATACTAATGTATAATAACATTAATTTCATTACTAATTACAAAATTAGTGAAAATATTTATATTCAATTTTTGATAATTAAGATATTTTTAAAATGTTTTCCAACACATTTGTTAAAAAATATATTTATATTTATATTTTAAATTAAAAGATATTAAATTATATTATGATTTAAGTAGTTAAAAGATTATATATTTGTATTAAGGAAATAAATTTAATAAAAAATTTAAATGATGATCCAAATAAAAATATCACACATGAATCAATGTGAATTTGTTAACTAATCCAGGTTTTTAGAAGTCGATGTTATATTAGGAATGATATATTATTAATTCATATTATTAGTAATAAATGAATAATAATTGATTTCTAGCAAAGGTCCATTTAAAAAAAAATTACACATGAATCAAAGTTCTGAATTTTGTTTTAATATATAAGATATGTATAGTGACATTTTTTTTATCTTCTATGTGTAGTAAAATAGTTAAATACTATTTGGCCATTTAGCGACAAGTCGTGTTTCATTGTTAATTTGTTGTTAAGCGCATTATGACGAATTTTTTTGTGGAAGCACCGTAGCCTATTGGTTAAGGTTTAAAGGCTTCTACATCCAGGTCTGGGGTTCGAATCTCGGACTATGCAATTTATTGCAGATTACAGTAAATCCAGGTTTCAAGTCCCGGAGAGAGCGGTTTATTAAACAATTATGCATACTACAAAGGAAAGACTTGCAAGAGATCTTCAACATTGTGCAAATAAATCTGGCCAAGCGTGGATCTTCATAGGACGGCGATGCAGTTAGGCGTAGGTCTTCATAAGGCAGGTAGTATTGTCGGTTGTCGAATCGTCTATATAATATTTCATATATCATAATTGTAAGATCATAATAAATCAGTGTTAAAAAAAAAAAAAAAAACGAATTTATAACGAATGCATGCGGCGTTAACCCTCACTTTTCTTATAGTGAGTACGGAAATATTTGTTTCCATTCAAAAGTCTCGTAAAGAAATTAAAATGATGACTTTATAATGCCTTTTTGAAATTCTGTGACCGCACGAATTGTCGATTTTATTGTAACTTGGAAGAGTTGATTTTTTTGTCCGACAATGTTAACTCGTGAGAAGACCAAGAAAGGAAGCAAAGACATCGATTCGAGTTCGAAAGAGAGGAAATGAGTAATTTTATTACATAGTGGATGGAAATCAAAATAAAATAAAATAATATGAGAGGTCATATCTATTTTTTTTCCATGAAATTCTTCAAAGACAATATAGGTAGGTTGATCCCAAAAAAAAAAGAACGCCTCAAATGCTTTTAAAGCAAAGCTGAACCCATTCAATCCGTCGGTGAAAAATCGGCTAATTCATACATCAACAAAATTTAACTAATACAAAATTTAATTTTCATACGCGAACTTTCAAATTTTGGTTTTATCATACATTGACCTAATTTCCGTTAGTCAAACGTTGAGTTGTCGTTAACCAGTAACAGAAAATCGGCTAATTCCTATATCAACAGGGACCAGTGGTCCAGAATAATACATAAACATTTCAACTGTGCAAAAACATACATCAACTAATACAAAATTTAAATTCAATACATGAACTTTCGAAATCTAGTTTTAACATACAATAAAGCTTGAATGCGTGTCCGCGCAAATATTTGTTTTTAATTTTTTTATAAATAGTTTAATGACATTCCTAAATATATAAAATTTTGTTCATTTTTATGTTCCTACACATAAAAACCAAACCCACCCGGATCTAGAAAAACCCTATTTGAATCCCACCAGAAAACTAAATATTTAGATAGAAAATAAATAGAAATTTAAGGTATTTTTGGTGTTTCTAGTATTTTTTAACTATTAGACATTTATTTTTGACTATCTACTCTAGGAGTGGGCATTCGGATACCCGTTCGAGTTCGGGTCGGGTATTTCAGATTTTTAGATATTTTGGTATAGACAGATATAAATATCCGAACGTATAGAACCCGTTCGGATATTTCTATACTTCGAGCCGGGTTTGGGTATTTTTAGTTCAGGTTCGTTTATTTCAGGTCAGGTTCGGATATTGAGATTTTAGAAGAATTTTTTTTTTCATTTTTAGTTTTATTCTATTTAAAAATATAGATTTCACTTAACTGATTTTTTTAGTAGATTGAATGATTGATAGATTTGGAGATAACATTTAGAAATAAATAAACATTAATTTGGCTATTGTTTTGAAATTTTGAATGTAACTTTTGTTAATACATGAAACAAAAAACTTGACATGCAATTAAATTGAGCGACAAATCATTTTTTCCGTAATTATATGTATTATATGATCTTAAAGTATATGTAACATTAATATAAATATTTTAAATAAAATGAGAGATGTAAACAAGAAATATAAGGGTAAGTATACATATGTTAAATATTCGGATATCAATTATTATCCGTTCAGGTTCGGATATCCAATCTCTCCTAAATCAATACCTGTTCGGATATTTTACTATTTCGGTTCAGATTTTTCAGGTCGGGTTCGGATACGGATTCAAGTATCGGATAAAATGCTCACCCCTAATCTACTCTATTAAAATAGAGTCCTATTTTAAATTTGTCTTTGGTACACAATATTTGGTCCATTTAATATACTACTCGGTGACCGGTCCGCACCCTGTGCGGGCATAAGAACATGATCGGTCCGCACCCTGTGTTCTCTCTCGGTCCATACCTCACGAGAGGGAACACAATAACGTCAGTATGAAGAGGCAGATATTGTGTGTATGTATAATTGCAACGTCACAAAATATTTTGTGTGTTTACGAAGATACTTTCATTCAAAAAATGGAATAAATAGTGTATAGTTTTAGAAGTAACAAATTTTATATTATCATTAATTAGAATTGTATTGTATATGTTTCGTAATTCTTTATTTTAGGTGAATAATATTATTTTTCATAAATAATAAACAAACATTTATTTCATAAATAATAAACAAACATTTATGTAGACATATTAAAAGAAAATATAATAAAAATCAAAATATTATCCACAAATAATATAAATTATGAAGTATATTTTTTGATAAAGAAAGCAAATTCAATTAGAAACTTGCAAAAAATTAAATAAATTTTGTAAGCAATTTGACGGGTTAACATTATTTGATAGATTTATAAATTTCTAAATTTTATTGAACATGAAATAATATTAAATTGACATACTGTCATGGGTCTCCTAACTCATCACAACCCATATAGCAAATACAAAAAATAAATAATTGCAACAGTTTATTCATTTTAAAATTTGTATTTGAAAAAAAAGTAGATTAAAATTACGTACCGTGACTACGAAATATTCTGAAAAACTTGTTTGTAGACAACATTCAATATTTTTGTCTGCGGCTTCCCTTCTTTACCAGTTATTAGGATTTTTAATCCAGATCTCGACTTAACTCTTGAAAGTAAAATTTTGCCTTGTATTTTGTAAGCATTTTATAAATTATTTTAAAATTATGATAAATTTATTCTTTAAACAACGATAAATAATTTAAAAATAATATTAATAAACATTTTTGGATTTTGTAATATTTAAAATAGTTATTATATAATTATATTCGAACATAATTTAGCAAGTAGAGTATAAAACTATTATAATTATCTTATATAAAATTTCGTTCATTGTATTTTATAGTTTATAAATATTAAAAGTAATAAATAAAACATTATTAATCTTTCTATAATACTTCCAAGGTACAGTGGGTGGCAGAGTCGATAAAAGTGGGTGGCAGAGTCGATTCATCAAGTAGCATATAATACTTCCAAGGCAAAGTGAGTGGCAGAGTCGATGAAAGATGAGGAGCCTTTGCGTCTAAACACATTTTTTTAGCATACAAGCAGCATCGTCGTAATACCTTAATAGTATGAGAGGAGAGATTTGTGAATAATACTTTAAAGTATGAAAGAGAATGTTTGTATTTTAAGACTTTGGGTGTCTCATATATATATATAGTCGATTTATTTCTCATATTAATGACGCACAATATTTTGCACAATAAATAATGAAATCGTTTAAAGAAAGATATTAAATGTGTATTGTCAAAAAATGATTTGCATATGATATGATTTTAACTTGCGCAAGTAATCCATATTAGAAAGGTAAGTTATTAAAAACAAACAACCTAATTAGAAAAATTAAAATATTTTGTAAGCAATGTAATAAATATGATATCAACATGCGCAAATTTACCGTTTGAATAATAAGGAAAATTTTAATATTTGTCTTAATTCTAAATTTTGCCCAAGGGTAAACTAAATCGATAATATTTAATAATTTTAACTTGCGCAAGTAATCCATATTGTGAATAAGTGATTTGCATATTTAATGATTTCAACTTGCGCAAGTAATCCATATTAGAAAGATAAGCTATTAATAACAAATTTTGTCGATAAGTTATTTGCATATTTAATGATTTTAACTTGCCCAAGTAATCCATATTAAAAAGGTAAGTTATTAAAAACAAATAACCTAATTAGTAGGGGTGTCACTTTACCCGATATCCGAATTGGCACCCGAACCCGATCCGAAAATGTGTGTCAAGTTTTTTATTTAAAAAATTAACAAAAAATTACATCCAATTTTTTTTAAAAAATAACTAAATTAATACCTTTTTAGTTTTAATTTTTTATGTCAAAATCTATTAACCATTCAATCTAAAAAAAAATAAAAAAATTAGTTAACTGAAAGTTATATTTTTAAATATAAGAAACTTGAGAAATAAAAATTTTAATTTTTTTTTCAAAATCTAAATATCCGAACCCGATCTGAAATAACCGAATCCGAACTAAAAATACCCGAACCCGACCCGAAGTACAGAAATACCCGAACGGGTTCTACACCTCTATACCGAAATACTCGAAAATCTAAAATACCCGACCCGAACCCGAACGGGTACCCGAATGCCCACCCTACTAATTAGAAACATTATAATATTTTCTAAGCAAATGTAATCAATATGATATCAACATGCGCAAGTTTACTGTTTGAATAATAAGAAAAGTTTTTAATATTTGTCTTAGTTCTAAATCTTGCCCAATGTTAAACTAAATCGATAATTATTATCCCCTACCTATATATGGGCTTAACGAAATCGACAATAGTTTTGGAATTGTCTACATAAGCGATTGATTAAAATAAATGAAAAATAAAATTCAAAAAAATCGACCAATAGAATTATAACAATTTTTTTGAGAAGCTCTATATTAATGCCATGTCAGCAAAAATTACTAAAGTGACTTCTCTTTTAATGTATAGAAAGATTTATTCCGATGGATTAATTTGTCTCGGTTCAAATAAAATCCTCCGCTTAATAGGCTAATATAACAAACTCATATCGAAATTACATCACATTATGTGCGTAATAATTAATAAAGTACTTATCTCAATGAATTAATAATCCACATACATACATCGTTGGGAAAGACAGTACCCTCCATCAAATGATGCCATATCACCAGCTTTTTTAATATATTTACCTTCAATGAATGTATATGTACAAATATATTATTATAATTTTATGATACACGATTTAGATTGATTCGGAAGTATAATTTAAACTTCATCACCCTTATACATTATTGTTTGTATCTTAGTTATGTTCTATATTAAAACTTTAATGTAGATGATGGAAACCCAGTTCATTAGAAAAATGATTACATGGCAAGCGCAAACTATTCAATTAGACATAAAAAAGCTTCGAACAAGTTCTCTATAGGTCTTTCTTTAAAAAAAAGAAAAAAATGTTCTACGTTGTATGATTTTGTTCATATGTTTTACATGTGCTATGTGAGGATGATCAATAAAAAAATTAATATAGATGCTCAACATAGACGATTTTCCTATAAATTTACAAAATGAAACAAATATCTGCACGAATGTACGAGTCAAAATCTACACTACAAGAAAACACAACATTAACGACGACGAAATTCGTAGTAAGTTCGTCGTAAAATCAGCTTTACGAGGAATTAGCGAGGAAACACGTTTTTTCGTTATTCGTTCGTCGTAACACATATTTCCTCGCTAATTCGTCGTAAACTAGTAAGAAAACATTTCCTCGTAAAGACGAAGCAAAATATTCGTCGTAAAAACCACGTAACCCTTCCACGTAAGGGGGACGCTACATTTCCTCGTAAATACCTCGAAAACATTTCCTCGTAAATAACACGTAAATGTTTCCACGTCAAATACTCGTTAATCTTTCCTCGTAATGTTGACGTAAATCTTTTACTCGTTAATTCCTCGTAAAATTTCCACGTAAGGTTGTCGAAATTTAGCTACGAATTTACTTCGACTTTATATTTTCCAGATTAAAAAAAAATTATTTAATTATTTAATAAAAATGTAATTTAAAAAGAATATTAAATACGAATATAATTTATACATAAATAATTTTTAAATTTATAATACAACCAACGAAAAAAAAAAAAAAACTAAGGGTCGTTCATCCCCCGGTAAAATTCCTCACTCCTCCTCTCTACATCCGCGTCGGCATGTGTGTCGGATGATGAGTCGCCTAAAATTAACATCAACAATAATTAACAAATTTTATAATTAACAAATTCTATAAATCTAACTAAGTTCCCTATATTAACCACCTAATCAACACTAATTAACATAAAATCCGTAAAACTATCTAAATTCCCTACACTAACTACCTAATCTACCTAAACTAATCGAATTAGAGAGAAAATAGAGAGCGCACCATAGCTACGAAAGGGAGAGGAAGTTGAGACAAAATGGGAAGTGAGAACTCGCGTGTATATATAGGAAATTATGAAACATCGTAAATTCTAAAACCACAATTCCTTCTATCCATTCCAAACCCCATCCTCCCTGTAACCTCAATCCCTTCTATCCATTCAAATTATAAAACCACAATTCCTTAACTAATAATCTCAAACTCTTCTTTATAATTCAAACCCCATTACTCAAAATCAAATTATATAAAATAGATTTCCATGATTAAATCCATAAAATCACATGCATTAAGTATGAAAATCAATCATATTAAAACACAAATACATCAATCGGATACATCGACATTCTCGTCATCACTAGAAACATCATCATTTTCATTAAACTCGTCTTCAACAGTTTCGTCCGTGGCATCGTTGGTAATATCTTCGTACTCATGATTATGCAGATCAATGAGAAGGATGACATCAATTTGTTATTCAAGTACCTCAACTTCATCTATTTGTTCTTCTTGCAATGGTGGTTCTTCTCCACTGATGATTCGTCCACGAGGTGTAACTTTGATCACGGCAAACCAATTTATTCCCGTTTCGTTTCCTCGTAACATCGTCGTTAATTTACGAGGAATTAGCGAGGCCCACTTTTATTTTTACGAGGAATGAACGATGCCAGCGTTTTTTTACTATGAGGTCTTTACGACGATTTCTGCTTACGTGGAATTAACGAGTGCCGCATTCTTTATTTTTAACAATCATCATAAGTTTCTTGTTAATTTACGAGGAAATAACTACGTTTATGTTTAAATCCCTACAATCTGAAACCCCAAAACCCATCTTCCTTATCTTCCTTATCTTCTACTTCATATATTCCAAACCCCAACCCCATCCTCCCTTTAACCTCAATCTCTTCTATCCATTCCAAACCCCAAATTCTAAAACCACAATTCCTTAACTAATGATCTCAATCTCTTCTTTCTAATTCAAACCCCATTAGACAAAATTAAATTATATAAATAGATTTCCATGATTAAATCCATCAAATCACATGCATTAAGTCTAAAAATTAATCATATTAAAATATAAATACATCAATCGGATACATCGACATTCTCGTCATCACCAGAAACATCATCATTTTCATTACTCATGATTATGCAGAATTTAGTAAGATAGCCGAAACAAAAAACGTGTTACAATTACAAAGTGGGGGGATTCGAAAATTCTTCATTAAGTAAACGTAAAATATTTCCTCGTAAAGAAGACGCTACTTTTACGTCGAGCTTACGAGGAAACAGTTTTTCCTTGTAAAAACGAAGTTACCTTACGTGGTTTTTACGAGGAAATTGTTTCCTCGTTATTTTACGACGAACTGGCGTTGATTGTAAATTTCCTTGTAAGATTCTCGTAAAGTCGACGTAAATTTACGAGGACCAGTTTTCCTCGTTAATTTTCGTTGTTAATCTTGTGTTTTCTTGTAGTGCTAGTTTGTATATATTTTCAAATATTTTGGACAACTTCAAAATATTTTATATATTTAGATATTTATTTTTATGCTAAATCTGAAATAGTTAATATATTTAAAATATAAATAGGATTTGGATATATTCGGATATCTTGAATATTTTGGTTTGGGTCGGATAATGTTTCAATTTTTTAGATACTAAAATTTTGAACTCATTCAGATATTTAAATAATTTTAGTTTGGGTTGATACTACTTTTTAGATCGGATTGGCATGAATGATCGGCTAGCTGCTTTGTTGCTATCACGCATTCTGTTCCGTTCTTTAGATTTAGATTTTTTCTCTGCCCTAGTTTCGGTTAATAGAAAACTGATATGTTAGAATTGTCTATGGTAGTCCGGAACATCATGGCCCAATGATAAGGACAGACTCCTTCATGCATCCATGTTGTGAGTTCGAACCCTGCTGGAGGGAACTACTTCATGATGTCTCTGGACAGCATACGGATATGAACCTATGTTTTAGGACCCATTTGCATACCCGAAAAGAAGGTATATCCGTAGACTGCACCTTTTCTTAGAGATTAGTCTAGACCCTTCTATACTCGGGATACCCCACGTTAGAAAAAGAATTGACTCTGCTAAAACTTGGTAAGCCTAGCCCACGACATTTCACCCACTCTCTTTAACTCCTAAGTATTTCATCTATGTCATCATTTAATATCTTTATAGTATTTAAATATTATCTTTCTGCTCTTTTGAGCTCTTATACCACTTTTTGGTGGGTCTTTTCTTTTTCTCTGCACTTTGTATTTGGATAACAATGCTATTGCATTGAACCGTAGCAATTGAAATTTCAATGTTAAAAAAATGCAGAGAAATTCCATAGGATAGACCTAAAAAAGTTTTTTTATCACAAATATAGACTTTAAGGATCAAAATGATCAAAATGTTTTATTAAGAGGTGTATTTCTGGGTTTAGGTTTAGATTTTAGGGTTTATGATTTAGGGTTTAGGGTTTATAGTTAAGGGGTGAAGTTTTGGGGATATGATTTCAAATTTTAAAAACTGAAAAATATGAAATTTTTTCAAAATAAATAACTTTATTTTGATCATTTTATCTTTTTAGGTCTATTTTTATGACAGAAAACTTAAAAAAGTCTATTGAAGAGAATTACTCAAAAATGTATTTAAGTATTAGGACTTAGATCTCATGAAATTTTATGGTGTCCGCCTGTTTAGGTTATCAACACTTTTCTTTAACTTTGTTTGTATTAATTAATTTTGTAAAGCTTTTTTTTATCAAAAAAAAGATTAAAGCTTTTAATGTTTTTATAATACTTTTACATATGTCCATGATAATTAGGTTTTGAGTAACAAAAACCCAACTAATAATAACAAAAACCCACTAAATCCTAAACCAAATCCAAACCAACACTAAAATCCAATAAAGTTTTAGGTCTATAAAAAACGAAAACCTTACAGAAACAACGGAACGCGCGATCACCAGAGGCAGACCCACGTTGGGTAAAGAGGTGTCACCTGACACAGGTTAAATTTATATACCAGCAAGTTTGTATCAAGTAATGGAAAAATACATAGCTCAGTTGGTGTATTTACACCCCTCTTGACACTCCTTAAACTTAGAAACTTGGGTTCAAACCTCTTGCCAGCTTGTTTTTTTCCTTTATTTCTGTTTAATTTGGGCCAAGCCCAATTAGTGACACCCCTTAAAACCTATTCTGAATCTGCCACTGGCGATCACCGTCTATATCCACCAGAGCTCCGTCGTAAAAAAACTCTAGAAGACAGAACACCATCCAGAGCATAGAATATACAAACCATCTCTTCAAACCAATAACACCAAAAATGCACGCTAACGAGCTCCATGACAAGATCAAGAAGAGTGTTCGAACTTACTCCAAGCAAGAACGAAAGGCGAGACAAAATGGGCTAACCGAGGAAGAGAAAATGTCAATAAAAATTTGTAGAGAGGCAAATGTGCCGTCCCCAAGCATTGTGACATCCGACGAGCATTCACCAAGTCCACAACCCACACACCACCGCACCACACACATTACTTTAGCGCCACCGCAACTCCATCACACAAAATATCAACTGCCAAATCCAGAGCCCAAATTTGATTAAAAAGGAGGAAAAAAGTATTGGAGGCCGTTAGAGCAGTCCTAAAATAACCGGTAAGCCACTGAAGCCGAAACACAAGTCAAATGCCTTCATGTAAAACCACTGATCTAGTAAAGCTTTTGAAAATAGAAGAACATATATATGAAGAACCAAACTACTAAAGTAAACATAAAGGATGAAGCGAAGTAACTTTCGCACCACTAGAGGCAACATCAGAGAAACGAGAGAGAAATGAGAAAATAATGACCCATGGTTTTTTAGAGGAAAGTTAGATAGTTTTTTTCGCTTTACCTACTCCAGCTTCTAGTTAGTTTTTCTTTTATCATGTCATCAACTTCGCTTCTATTTTAATTTTCTGGTTGGTAGTAAAGAAATTTATAGCCAATGAAATAATATGAATTTAAGTATAATACGAACAAGAGAGTAAATACCATAGATATGTATGTTAGATATATATGTTGCCAAAAACAATTGTTTGACAAAAACTAAGAGCATGGCCGAACTGAAGGAGTTTATGAAGTTGAAAATCAGATTCACAGAGTTCTCGATTGTCTTTGTTCCTCATTCGGAAAATGTATCGTCTGATTCATTAGCTAAGATAGCGAGATCCTTCCATAAGAAATTACTAGATTTTGACCCGCGCTTGAGAAGCGCGGATATTTTTTGTTGTCCGTTTGATAAAATTTGAATAAATTTATAACTTTTTATTAGGAATAAATGATTTTAAAATTTCTCTATGATAATGTTTGAACTTTAAATAGTATTTTCATATCCAATCCAGACATATAGTCTTTTGTGAACAGCTACAAATTAATCAAGAAAACAATAGAGAACAAAATGTATTGAGGCAAATACCCGTTTAGAGTTTCTTATTATTGTGTGAATGAATAATCTTACAAATTCTTAGACCCATATTTATGGCAGCCTCAAAACCCGATTTCCTTTATCTTTTAGGAATACATACTTATCTAGAAAAAGTAAATTTTCCAAATCGTCCGACCCACGAGTGATGGACTTTTACTGGTGCACAGAGATTTAAGACATACATATGCAACATAGTCAAACCGATAGATTCAAATAAATCTGTATATAATCCTATTTTGAATTTAATAAAACAAAATATGATAAAAAGACGGTAAAAGCCAAAACACGCTATTAACCCGCTATCATTTTTCTGGTTTTCAGGTACTTCTAATCTTTGTCAAAACTTAATTATATGAACCGACCTATCCATGCTACATACTCAAATATTACATGTATTTTACATGTATTTGAATTATGATTCCAAACTGATCTGAACATGAAAGAACCCATCTAAACCTGATTAAAAAAAATCAAATATCTATTTGGGTCCAAATATTTAGAATCCAAATAACCAAGATAGGAAGGAACCGATCCGAATACTTGAGTACCCAAACCTATTTTCTCATTATATTTTGTGTGTATTTTATAAGTTTTACATTTGTTAAATTGATATGGTTAAGATTTATTTGATAGATTTTTTTAACTAATTCAATAGAACATATTTGTAAGATTTCTCATAGTTTTTAAACTTTATTAATAATAAATTAATTTAACATAATATAAATATAATTTTATTTTAACATATGATTTGCGATTTATCAAATTTAATTTTGTAAATATTTGAAACTATATAAGATGTCATGATACAATGTTTAATGATATTATTAGTACATGTATAAAATATGGAATATTATTTTAGCTTTAATATGATTGTGATCTTAGTGATATTAATATCCCACACATATCACAATGATTGTGATCCCACGAAATTAGGGGTGTTCGTTAATATTTATGGTAACACAATTAATATCTCACGAACACCACAATTTTTCATAGGTAGTTAAAGTTATTAATTATGTATAATTAGAGTGATTAATTATAGGACCAAAAAAAAATAAGTGTAACAAAAAGGTCCAAACAACTTTCATAGGTAGATTTATTAAAACTCCTTCCCTTTTAATAGTATTGATATTACATTGGTTGTTCTGTTCTGGTCTGGACCTTAAACTTGAGTAATATAATAGCCGTTTGAAGGAAAAAAAAAAGACAAAAACTAAATATAGAATTGCTCAAAAGAGGTTTTATTAAAGATATAAAAAACACTTCTACCCTTACTTTATAAATACTTAAATATAAAAAATTATTTAAATAACAAATAAAATATATATTTTTAATTATTTTCTTTAAAAAAATTAATTCGAAAGTTTTTGATTTTTGGAATTATTTTTTCAAAAAAAATTCAAATTTATTTTGAAATATGGAAATTATTTTAAACTTTTTATCAAAATTATTATTTAAAATTTAAAATATTAATTTAAAAAAAACCATAAATCTCATCCTTCATATCTAAACTCTAAATCTTGATTAATTAACCTAAGAGTACAAGTATTTTACTTTTTAATGAAACATTTTGGTCATTTTGACCATTGAATGCTATATTTATTATAAAAAACTTTTTAGTGATATTCTATGGAATTTCTCTATTATTAATCAATACCTTTTCTTTTCAAAATGGGCCATCTTTTAGAAAATAAATATTTCCAAAAGATAAATTTTATATTTTCAATATATTTTTATTAGTTAATAATGATGATAAGTCATTTAAAAAAAAAATTTTATTAGATTTTAATTGTTTAAAATTGTGAAAATAACTAATCATAAAAAATAATATATTTATAATCAAAATTTAATATATTTTTAAATATGTATAAAACCTTTACAACATATATCATTTTGAAATAGACTGAAAAAAAAATAAGTCAAGCATATTAATAGTGATATCATTATTATCCACAAACAAAAACAATAATTTGATTTTCAGACAACCTGATCAAGCACAAGATTATTATTATTAGTCATCAATCCTCATAATACCATTGAGGCATTGACTGACAAAAATAAAAATAAAAATAAAAATAAAAATAAAAATAAAAATAAAAATAAAAATAAAAATAAAGGTTCTTACGCGTTACGGAAAAATATCAACAGTGGCAAATACGTAAATATAAATAGCTAAAGGGGCATTTTGTTTATGTAAAGAGATGAGGATAAAAATGAAGCGAAACGATTATTATTCATTCTCCTGGTGGAAAATTCATTCTCCTGGTGGAAAGCGGACAGCAAGTGGTAGCAACAAAGCACTTCTCTTTTGAATCTTCATATCATAAACCAATAAATCTTTTGCTTCAATCTGCAAGAATCAATCTCTCTCTCTCTCTCTCTCTGCAAAACCAAACAAGGTTCGTGTTCTTGATTTCAAAGTTTCCATCTTTATTCTCTTCTGTCGGGTGCTTTAGCTGAGTTTCTGTTTATGGAAGTTTCTTGTTTGAGTAAGTAAGTTGTGCTGAAATAGAGTTATCAAGATTTAGGGTTATGTAAGATCCATATGTAGCGCAGAACTACAGTTGAAAGCTATGAACTTTGTCTTCCTTACTGATGGTTGTTGTCTGTTGGGTTAATCTTCATTTGAATCTATCTAAATAAACACACAACCTTTAAGGTTGTCTCTGTGATAAATCATGTTCTAAGCAACTGATTTTTTTGGTGGCAGATAGTTATAATATGGAGGCTACGAAGAAACATATAATTCAAGATGGATCTTCAATCTTTTATCATCAACCATCTTCACTCCAGCAAATGAACCTTTCTGTTCAAACATTTGATTCTTACTGCAAACTTGAATCCTCTCCAGGCACCAAGTCTCATCCCTGTCTTAACAACAACACTTCTTCAACCACTAGCTTTTCCTCTAACGGCAACTCATCAGAGTTGAATCATTCTCCTGAGGACAACAACAACAACTACTCTCCTCTAAGCGGTTCTTCAGCAACAAACAACAACGAGGTAGAGCTTAGTCTCATGCTTAAAGACTTAGAGACTGCAATGATGGAGCCTGAACTAGACAACAGCTTCAATGGTTGTGAGTTTGGACAACAACAACACAGAGCTGTTTCTTCAGCTATGCACAGATCCATGGAGATGATCTCTAAAGGAGATTTAATAGGAAACCTCTACGAATGCGCCAAAGCAGTTGAAAACCACGACGTGGCAATGACTGATTGGTTAATCATCTCAGCTGCAGCAAATGGTTTCGGTCTCAGGAGAGCCTGTTCAGCGGTTAGGAGCGTATATGCTTGAAGGGCTTATAGCTCGGCTAGCTTCTTCCGGTAGCTCAATCTACAAAGCCTTGAGATGCAAAGACCCTACAGGTCCTGAGCTTCTCACCTACATGCATATCTTATACGAAGCTTGTCCTTACTTCAAGTTCGGTTATGAATCTGCTAACGGAGCCATAGCTGAAGCTGTGAAGAAGGAGAGGTTTGTGCACATTATAGATTTTCAAATCTCACAAGGAGGTCAGTGGGTGAGTTTGATCCGCGCTCTTGGTGCTCGTCCTGGTGGACCTCCGAGAGTGAGGATAACGGGGATTGATGATCCTAGATCGTCTTTTGCTCGACAAGGAGGGCTTGAGTTAGTTGGAGAAAGACTTGGTAAGCTCGCTGAGATGTACGGTGTGCCGTTTGAGTTTCACGGAGCTGCTCTATGCTGCACTGAGGTTGAGATAGAGAAGCTTGGAGTTAGAAACGGTGAAGCTCTAGCGGTTAACTTCCCGCTGGTGCTTCACCACATGCCTGATGAGAGTGTAACCGTGGAGAATCACAGAGACAGGCTGTTGAGATTGGTGAAGCGTTTGTCTCCGAACGTTGTGACTCTGGTCGAGCAAGAAGCGAATACGAACACTGCGCCGTTTCTTCCTCGGGTTGTGGAGACGATGAACCATTACTTGGCGGTGTTCGAGTCTATAGATGTGAAGCTCGCTAGAGATCACAAGGAGAGGATCAATGTGGAGCAGCACTGTTTAGCTAGGGAAGTGGTGAACCTTGTAGCTTGCGAAGGGGTTGAAAGAGAAGAGAGGCATGAGCCGTTGGGGAAGTGGAGGTCCAGGTTTCACATGGCGGGGTTTAAGCCGTTTCCGTTGAGCTCTTATGTAAACGCAACGATCAAAGGGTTGCTTGAGAGTTATTCAGAGAAGTATACACTTGAAGAGAGAGATGGAGCGTTGTATTTAGGGTGGAAGAATCAGCCTCTTGTCACTTCTTGTGCTTGGAGGTAACAACAACAAAAGGAAAAATGAAGAAAATAGCTTTAGATAATGTTTTACAAGTTTGCAGGTTGTGTTTTGTAAAAGTAAAAAAAAACTCATGAACTGAAGAAGCAGTTGTCAGATGTTAGTAGTATATAGTCGTAGTGTGGTGGTCATATTTTAAAGGGCAATTATCAATAATAGCACTTTTTGAAGTTTATGTGTCAAAAATAGCACTAGAAGGAGAAAGTCACAAAAATGACATTCATTAAAGGGTAAAATATCCATAATACCCTTGGTTTAAAATTAAATAAACAAACAAAAATAAATTAAAATAAATAAAATAAAAATAAAAATAAAAATAAAAAAAATAATTTTTTTTATAGTTTCAGATTACATGTTTTCAGATTCGAAATTTTTATAAATTTTTTTTAAAAATTTTTTTCTTTTTTTTATTTTTTTTTTCAAATTTTCTTTTTATAATTTAAAAATACTTTTTGAAACTGTTTTTAAATTTTTATTTTTTATTTTAGTATTTATTTTTTATAAAATTTTAAACCCTAATTCCAAAACCTCACCCCTTAACTCTAAACCCTAAGGTTTAGATTAATTAACCCAAGGGGTATAAGTGTATATTTACCTCTTTAATGAAATCTATTTTTGTGACTTTGAGCATTGAGTGCTATTTTGGGAACAAAAATTTGGTTTAGTGCTATTCTAGTCTTTTTCTCTATTTTAAAGTATACAGTTTATGTTTTTTATTTTCACAAGAAAGTGAAGAAACTATGTTTTGACGTTGAAAACGTTTAACACTCTTATTATTTATTTATGTAAATTTTAAACGTTTTTTTTTCTATAAGAAATCAAGAAGATGTAATTTCAGTGAAGGCAAAGTAATCTCCCTGCAAACATTTGACCAAATTAATTGAGGGGTAATGCGATGCACAGAGAATCACATTTGACCAAACATTTTTCTATTTTCTCACGTTACCCCTCATTTTTCTAAGTTAATTGAGGGGTAATGCGATGCACAGAGAATTGGTTAAAAACTGGCGAGCGGTGAGGTTTACTTTTTTTTTTTAATTAGGAAAATATCGGGCGAGCACCTCCGACCATGGTAGTAGGGGAGGCTTAAACATTTAAAAAAAAAATTAGGAGAGAAAATAGAAAAATGTTCTTAACTTAAAAGTTTTAAAAAACTATTAGACTGCTCAAAGAACACATGTTATTCCGGGAATGGCTTGGGTGACTGGTGATGGCTGTCAGATTCGCTTCTGGAGGGATAGATGGCTGTTGAAGGAACTTTTGTCTGAGTTAAGTACGGTAGAGTTACCTGAAGAGGGATTAGAGGAACGGGTCTGTGATTTATGGCAGACGGGAACAGGTTGGATACAGGAGATAATTGAACCATATATGTCAGAAATGAACTGTCTTAGGCTGGCTTCAGTAGTGATTGATGAGGTAACTGGGACTAGAGATAGAATGTCGTGGGGAGAGAGTAAAGATGGCCTATTCACGGTGAAGTCAGCTTATACTTTCCTTACAAGAAACACGGTACCGAGGCCTAATATGGAAGCTTTGTATAGGCGGGTGTGGAGTGTTATAAACCCAGAAAGGGTCCGGGTTTTCTTGTGGTTGGTAACTCATCAGGTGATCATGACGAACATGGAACGTAAACGCCGACACTTGAGTGAAAACAGTGTATGCCCGTTGTGCAAAGGTGGAGATGAGACGATACTCCACGTGCTTCGGGAATGTCCGGCGGCTGCAGGGTTGTGGATACGACTTGTCCCTATAAGTCAACAGCAACGCTTTTTTACTCTACCCCTCCTAGAATGGCTATTTGAGAACCTTGCGAAGAGAGAACCGAATTGGGGAGACTCATGGCCCACGCTCTTTGCTCTAACAGTTTGGTGGTGTTGGAAATGGAGGTGTGGTTACGTGTTTGGAGATGAAGGGAAGTGTCGAGACAGGGTTAAATTTCTTAGAGAAAAAGCTCGGGAAGTGGTGGTAGCGAACGATAATCTTTGTGGACGCAGTCAGGGGAGGGAACGTGTGGAGATGCAGATATCTTGGCAGAAACCAGCGTCCGGATGGATCAAAATCAATACTGACGGAGCGGCTAAAGGTAATCCGGGTCTTGCCACGGCAGGAGGAGTTCTGCGAGATGAGTATGGAATGTGGCATGGAGGCTTTGCGCTTAATATTGGGATTTGCTCTGCCCGTATGGCAGAGTTGTGGGGAGTATACTATGGGATGTGCATAGCATGGGAGCGTGGTTTTCGTCGGGTAGAGCTGGAAGTGGATTCGGAGAGTGTGGTGGGTTTTCTTCGGACAGGGATCAATGACTCTCATCCCCTGTCATTCCTAGTACGTCTGTGCTATGGCTTCATATCAAGAGACTGGATAGTCAAGATTTCGCATGTGTATAGGGAAGCTAATCATCTAGCCGATGGATTAGCTACTTATGCTTTTTCTTTATCATTTGGTTTGCATGTTTTCGAGTTTGTTCCTGATAGCGTTGGTGCTATTTCTTTGGAGGATATTAATGGGATATCGAGACCTCGGCATATTTGCATGTAATCTTTTATATTTTGAATAAAGAATAGGGGACTCATGTCTCCTGCAGCTTACAAAAAAAAAACACATGTTATTCTATTAAAGAGAGTAAGTGCTTCAACTAGTTTAAAAAAAATAAACAATAAAACAATAATTATAATATAAATAATTTTTTCTTTTAGAAATTTTCATGGTCTTTGACCATTGGAGGTGCTCTTAAAGCATCAGTATTGGTACCAAAATATTAGAATCTATCAAACAAGATAATATTAAAAAATAAAAAGGTATAAAAGAAGGTATTAAAAAAGTGAGAATCGATTGGTGGCAGAAAAATGTTGAACACTCTTGACGGTCAAGCATTCTCTGGGATTTCTCAAGAGTGTTCAACATTTTTATATATATATATATCAACCCGGAGATGGCGATTCTTACGGACGGCGATTCTGAAGGCGAAAACCCTAGTGGAGGCGCTGGTGGCGGAGGCTCAGCCTCGACAGGCACAAAGGAAGGGGATCTGTTACGTGTTTCACTGATGGATTCCGAGGCGAGAGAAGTGCAAGGCGGGACTTCGAATATCGTTAAGGCGGGGACGCAAGGGGAGAATGAGGGAGGGAGAACGGGGGCTACGGTTGGGTCTCCGATCTCCATTAAGGATGGTGCCAGTAAGACTAATTCTCCATGGTTGAAGAATAGTCAGGCTGGTCCTTCGGTACCGGTAATTGAAGTTGTCGGAGGAGTGGCTTCGATGCAAATTCCAGAGGATATCTTTGATGAGTCTGAATTGCTGTGGAAGTCATTTGTAGTAGGCTATTTCATTGGAGATGCCCCTCATATTGGCTCAGTGCACGCGACTGTGAATCGCATTTGGTCTACACCCAAAGATGGATCAAAGATTGATGTGCAGTTTATTGAGAAGAATACTGTTCTGTTTCGTATTGATAACAGTCAGATGAGGACTCGTGTGTTACAGAGGAAATATTGGCACATTGCAAATGTTCCATTAGTGGTAAACGTTTGGTCTCCGGAGTCGGCACTCAACCCTCCTGACCTGACTTCAATGCCGCTATGGGTTGATTTGTGTGGAGTTCCAAATGATCTTTACTCACATAAAGGTCTGAAGTGTCTGACAAGAGCAGTAGGGCGTTTTGTTAAGCTGCATCCAAACACGGAGAGATGTATTCGGTTGGATGTAGCGCGTGTTCTGACTGAAGTGAATCTTCATGAACCTTTGGTGGAAAAGATCACTTTTAAAGATAAGGAAGGAGTGGAAAGAGAGATTGGGGTGAACTTCCCTTGGCTTCCACCTCGATGTACTGTGTGTAGGAAATGGGGGCATAAGGCACAAGACTGTACTGGAAAGGAAGTCAAACTGCTGAAGAAACCAGAAGAAGAAGAGAAAGGGACGCAAGTAGAGATATTGGCTGATGTTGAAAAGGATGTTGGGTTGAATGATAGGGCTCTAAGTGATCTTCTTCAGGATCTGGAAGCGATCACTCCTCGACCTGCTATATGTGCTTCATCCAATGATTTGGAAACTGATATCAATCATAAGACCTTAGATGAGCAGCATTTACAGGCTAGAGAAAAGGCACAAGGGATCCAGTTGATTGAGCCGACCACCGAAGCATTTCACACTAATGACACGTGTGGTTGGGAAAATGCTCATGGAGGGAGGAAAGGGACAGAAATAGGTGGTAATCAGAGCCACCAGGAAGTACTGCAAAATCAACGTGCAGATGGAAAAGGAATTGCAGTTTCACCATCCAGATTTAGTCCTCTACAAGATATCGTAGAGGATGAAGAGGAGGAGGAAGAGGAAGAAGAGATATTAAAAGAAGTTGAGGATGGGGAGATCGTGGATAGTAAAGTAGCAGGAAAGAAAGTTCAGAGAACGCAAGCAGTGAGTAGTAGGCGTTCCGTAGCGGTTGGGAAGCAAGCGAGGGGCAAGGTTGCCCGTTCTAAGGATCTACTGTATGTGGGGATGCAGGGCACAACGAAAAAAACTTCCGGTAGGAAGTTATGAAGTCCTTCTTCGCGTGGAACATGCGTGGATTCAACATGACACGCAAGCACAGAGCCCTTAGAACATGGTTACAAGAGGAAAAACCATCTTTTGGCTGTCTTTTGGAAACGAGGGTACAGGAAAACAATCATACGAGGTGTATGAATGCAGCGATGCCCACTTGGAATTCTCTGACTAATTATGAATTTCATCACCTTGGCAGAATTTGGTTTTGCTGGTCTAATGATGTTATAGTTACGAAGCTGCATATGAGTGCACAAGTTATTACCTGTGCTATTCAAATTCCAAGCACAGGTGAGCAGTTTATTTGCTCAGCGATATATGCTTTCAACACAGTTGGCGAGAGAATGACACTATGGGAAGAGCTGAGGGGTACTAAGGCGGCTTACTGTCATCTCAAATTACCGTGGATAATTTTGGGGGATTTTAATACCACACTCTCTTCTAGTGAGCATTCTCGGGCTATGGATTACAGAGGTGATCAGATAGGGATGAGACACTTTCAGGAGGCGATAACTGATTGTATGGTCACGGATCTGCCATATACAGGGGCTCTTTTTACATGGTGGAATAAAAGAGTTGAAGACCCGATTGGGAAAAAGTTAGATAGAGCTCTGGTTAATAGTGAATGGCTGAGCCATTATCCTCAGGCTTCTGCACAGTTTGATGCTGGGGGAGTCTCTGATCACGCCAGATGTGTGATACGGGTGACAGGTGCTGTGAATCAAGCTCGAAAACCATTCCGGTTCTTTAACTACCTCACAGAACATCCAGATTTCCTAGCTACGGTTAAGGACGTATGGGATAATACAGAGCCTATTTACCATTCGAGGTCAGCCCTCTCTAGGTTTCATAAGAAGCTTAAACTCCTCAAACAGCCTCTGCGGGCATTGAACAAGACACACTATGGGGATTTACCAGCGCGAACTAAGCAGGCCTATGAAGAGTTGTGTAACTGTCAGAACACAGTGCTACAAGATCCTAGTCCTGAAAACATAGCTAGAGCAGCAGCAGCAGAAGAGAAGTGGAATAGATTAGCTCGCGTTGAGGAGAAATTTTACATGCAAAAATCTTGTGTTCGTTGGCTACAAGTGGGAGATCAAAACACAAGATTTTTTCACTCAGTGGTGCAGACAAGGGCTGCTCGAAACACGATCAGAAGCTTGGTTAATGGGCAGGGAGAAGTGCTCACATCTGATCAGGATATTAAAAAGAGGCAGTTTCTCACTTTCAGACATTCTTGCAGAGCCAGGATGCTACATTGGAGGAAACTTCAGTTGCTTCCCTTCAGGAGCTATTAACATACCGGTGCTCAAATGAAACTGCAGCGGCGCTGGCTTGCCCTGTTACAGCGAAGGAAATATATCAGGCTCTCCAAGCTTTACCTAACGGCAAGGTCTCCGGTCCAGATGGCTTCACCAAAGAGTTCTTCGTGGCAGCTTGGTCTATTATAGGCAGGGAATTCATTGTGGCGGTGCAATCCTTTTTTCTCTTCGGCTTCATGCCTACTGGTGTTAATGCTACAATCCTCTCTCTCATACCGAAGACAACGAATGCACAGACAATGAAGGAGTATAGACCAATAGCCTGCTGTAACTTCTTGTACAAGGTTATCTCCAAAGTACTTGCTAATAGACTCAAAATCATATTCCCGGAAGCCATTGAAGCCAACCAATGTGCTTTCATCACAGATCGTTTATTATTGGAGAATGTTTTGCTTGCCTCAGAACTAGTTAGTGGCTATCACAGATCAGTGACCGAAGCGAAGTGTGCTATCAAGTTTGACATATCCAAGGCCTTTGATACAGTGAAATGGTCTTTCATCACCTCGGTTCTGCTTGCCATGGGTTTGCCTCCTCAGTTTGTCAATTGGATCCGGCTCTGCATCACTACTGCGGCTTTTTCAGTGTCTGTTAATGGAAGTCTGGAGGGTTTTTTCACTAGTGCTAGAGGAATACGGCAGGGTTGCTCACTCTCACCATATCTCTATGTTATACTGAACAATGTGCTTTCTAAGCTCTTGAACAAAGCAGCAGCAGCAGGTGAGTTTGCTTATCATCCGCAGTGTGAGGGAGTTAAGCTCACGCATCTGAGTTTTGCTGATGATATATTAGTATTCACCAAGGGCACAACGGGTTCACTTATGGGCGTTCTGGAGGTTATGAAAAGATTCGCTCGAATGTCTGGTCTCCACATTAATGTGGCTAAGTCTTCTATATTCGCATCAGGGCATAATATCAGTGACCTACTTGCTGCAGCAGAATCGTTAAATATTGGAGTGGGCACACTACCTATTCGCTACCTCGGCATGCCACTGACGACTAAGACACTTACCAGCCATGACTACGAGCCATTGATAGATAAAATCAGAAGTAGAATGCTCTGCTGGTCCAACAAAACTCTATCGTTTGCAGGACGACTACAGCTGATTAAATCAGTCATAGCCAGTATGGTCAATTTTTGGAGTCAGGCATTCATACTGCCTGCGAAATGTCTTGATAAGATAGAGAGTATGTGTAGTGCCTTCCTCTGGTCAGGCTCACCAACACAAACTCATAAAGCAAAGGTCAGTTGGGATGATTTGTGTGTTCCAAAAGAGGAGGGAGGTCTTGGAATCCGGAAGCTGCGGGAGACGAACAGAGTATTTGCTCTGAAACTCATTTGGCGTCTCTTCACTCAACCTACTTCACTGTGGGTGAGCTGGGTTAAGCATTATTTGCTCAAATATAATTCATTCTGGGATGTAAGAGATGACACAAAGGGATCTTGGATATGGAGGAAGTTACTCAAATTGAGAGATGTGGCTTATGAATTTTTGAGGTTTGATATCCAAGATGGCAACAACTGTCACTTTTGGTTTGATGATTGGTTGGGGCAAGGGAAGCTGATCGACATCACAGGTCCTACAGGCACTACTTATTTGGGCATTAGGAGACACGCTAAGGTTAGCGATGCTGTTACATTGGAAGAGTGGAGCATACGAGGAAGTAGAAGCCGTAGGTTCCACGAGCTGAGAAATAGTATCTTACAAAGAGAACCTCCGCAACCAGAGAACGGCAAGGACATAGTATTGTGGAAGCATGGGAGTGATGATTACAGAGATCATTACTCTGCGGCTAGTACGTGGGAGCAAGTGAGGTCTAGGAGGCCTACAGTCGAGTGGAGTCGAGTAATCTGGTTCACACAAGGGGTCCCACGATTCTCATTCATAACTTGGCTAGCAGTGAAGAATAGACTATCAACTGGTGATCGTATGAGACAATGGGGAATGGTACAGAGTTGTGAACTTTGTGGAGAGAGAGATGAAACGCGTGATCATTTGTTCTTCGCATGTCCTTATTCCTACACAGTGTGGGAGAGTCTGGCTAGGAGACTTATTGGCATCAGCATCAATCCGGATTGGCAATGGACACTGCATCGCATACAAAGAATGAGTCAAGGGAAAGCTGATACTGTTTTGGTGAAGCTTTTGTTGCAGACCACAATTTACCACATTTGGAGAGAAAGGAATGGGAGGCGTCATCAGCAAAGCAGAGTCACCACTGATCATATGCGTCGGCGCATTGATAAGGCAGTGAGAAACAGAATCTCATCACTCAAATACAGGTTCGATCACAAATATGGAGGATTACTCAGCCGTTGGTTCCAGCTTAGTATGTGAAGAAGCACTGGTTCATACATAAAGATAGTAGAGTAGTCATACTTATGTAAATAACATTCTTTGCTTGATCAATAAATTTGATATTTCATCAAAAAAGAAATCCCCATATGCCATTTCACACTTTTTAACTGGCTTAAACTTTTATTTGCAATAAAATTTAACTAGATAAAAAGTTAATACTAGAATACTAGTAATATATTAATGGCAAAATGCTCTACGAGAAACTATCCACTAATCATGCTCTTAGAGCATGTCCAATTCAATATGTAAGTGAAGTTCTCAAATTAAAAGAACATAAAAAAATAACCAAAATAGGAAAAAGATAAACTTTGTATCTGAAATGAGATGCTTAGAGAACCTCTTCACATACCTACTTGCCACGTGTAATGTTCTAACTAGTTAATTTTCTTTTTAAATAACAAAGTTAATCAAAAAAGAATAAAGTATACTCATTACAAACCTTATAAAAATAACTTATCCTAGACGCTCGACTTCTGCCGCCGATAGAACCCTAGGAAGAAAAAGTCACCAGCGCAGATTCAGTAGCTCCGGCGGTCGGTGGTTCTCACTGCCGCCGGGAGCGGTTCCGTCTCAGTTCCGTGTAAGATTTTATGGTTTTCTCTTCGGCTTCTCGACATTTTTTCTTGTAGTGGAATCAGATATGGGCTCAAGGTAAGATTCTGACGTTTCTGATGTTGGTCTCTGGTCGCCCTTGTCTGGATGGGAGAATCGATGGGTGCTGGTCTCTTTGGCCTTGGTGTGGTGGTCCGAATCAGTCTGGCAGATTCTGGCACCGCTGTAGCTAGACGGTCAAGCATTCTCTGGGATTCTTCTTCTGGTTGTCGCTATTGAAGGTCGAGGTTGGTTTTCATGTCTGTAGTTGTGTTGTTATTAGGTTCTTGTTGTTGCTTCATGGTCACGAGGCTTTGATGGTCTTGGATTCACCAGAGAGTGTGGGGGTTATGTATCTCTATCTCGCCTGGCTTGGATTGCTCCTCTAGGTTCGTATCGGTTTTCAGGAGCGCGGTGCAGGACTCAGCTGACTATGATGTGGGTAGTTACTTCTTCCATCGGATCTGGAGAGGTGATTTCAGGTTGGCGTTTGGTGGTGCGGAGTGCTCGGCTCTCTGTGATGGAGTTGGTTGGTCGTGAGGCAGTGTTGGTTTCTTTGTATCTTCCGTTTGGATCTCCCAACTGGATTCTAAGGCTCTATCCTCTGTTCTCGATAGCCTCTTGTTTCTTCCCGAATTACCTTTGCGTTTGTTGGTGAATTATCCATTGTGAAGCTTCGGTTTAGTGACGTTGTGCCATTCCTTGGTTTTAAACCGACGGGTTCTTCCGGATTTCTTGGTAAGGGACTTTGGAGCTTCAGCTCAATCGCGTTTGGTCATGGAGTAGTTTGACTGTAATCAGTTTCTTCGTCTACTGCTCGGGTGGAGATCCGTTCTCTCGTTGCTTCTCTTAGTTGAAGTTTGTTCGTGAGTGGCGGTTGCTTGTGGTTCTTATCTGAACTTGTCTTGAAGCCTTGCTATCACCCCCAATAATTTTGACCCTCATCGCCTTCTCGCTTATCCCGACGTCCTTATCGAATTGCTTCACTTTCTTGATAATGTTTTGTTAGCTCCAGAATTCTTAGTGACCTTGTTTGCTTTTAGGTCGTGTAAGGTTGTGTTCTTTTTAGTTGTCTTTCTAGTCTCCAGACGATATTGTTAATCGTGCAGGATGTTGTCTCCGGAAAGGTTTGTTCTTTTGCCGGCTTTGTGTATTTGGCTTTGTGCACTTCCGTTAAGTTAATGATAATCTATAGACGACAAAAAAAAAAGAATAAGGTATACTAAAATATAATTTTAAATCTGACAAGAACTTTTTTTTGCATACTTTACCGTTAAGGTTTCTCTTATAGCTTTAACAGTAGAGGTTTCTCACACAGTTTCTTCATATTAAAATAACAAAGAAAAACTAAAAAGGAAGAGAGAGATGATAGAAACTTGAGGGACGATTTTTTCAGAAGACTCATTTGAGTTAATAAATTGTTTTTATAGATGTCACATAAAGAGTTCGTGGTCCATCTTTTTTTTATTTTTAAAATTTATTTATGTTATTACATAATTAATATAATATTGATGAGATACTCTTGGTAGAGAATCTACCTCAAATGATGCTCTTAGATCTTTTTTTTGTCAACTACATATTTAACTAGAACAAGTTTTCTGAAGAGCACTTTGTCTATCAGTGTCTGATATATATGAGAGAAAATACATCATCTGGCCCTTGCCTCTTTTGCCAGTGAATCCGTTCGGCCATTTCTGTTCTGAGAAATATATAGAGATTAGATTCACTTATTCGAAGTCTTCCTCTAATCTCCAGAACACATCAATTTTTTAATTTCTGACGCGAATGATGGACTTTGTAGTTATGTCAACTAGGTCTGAGCAGTCTCTCGAAACAGATCAATGATATCCTCTTATCTCTCATGTGTGAAACTGTCCAAAGTAAGCCGTCCATCTCAGTATGTTATCGAAAAAGTTATTTGGTTCCTTTCCGCTCAATCCCGGAAACAATCTCTCTCAAAAGGTATGAATCATCACACAACGCTAGATTAGTAATAGCCTCTGTTTGATATTTGTTTTGTGCTTATCATTATATTCTTCTTGCCATTGTTTGTATTTTCCCTAATGATCATATGTTATGCTTTGCTTATTATTCTATAGTAACATATTTCATTAGCTTATTATCCTAAACACTTCGTTGATTATTTTCTTGATATATAGAATGATGAAAGCTACTTTCTCCTCAACGGCGTATTGACCGAAATCTTTTCGGGAGTAAGTGGATGGCGCCACCTTCCTTGGGATCTTTCCAGTAGATTTCTGGTATTTATTGAGAATACCCTACTAGAAAAGGTTAGCTAACTCTCAGTACTCTATAACTCAAGCTGATTAGTTATCGTTGATTTTTGTTTTTGTTGCCCGTACTCTATCTGCACTGCATTGTTTATCATGTGAACATGTATGTTTGTAGATTACCAGGAGCATTAGTAAATCTATTCGTGAAAAGACCTTACTTGCACTCATGCCTTTTGTTCAAAAACTTACTTTGAGCTTGGACGGTGATTGGAGAGATAATCTTATGCAGGTTCGTCTATGTTAGTTCCTTCCATAGCTAGCATGCAATTTCATTTATATATATGATTGTTTATATTTTCGGGCATTTACTAGCATGCAATTGCAAACCAGAGTCTCCACTTAATTAGCTTGCATTTCAGTTGTTAGAGACCTGATTATCCCTGTAAGTAAAATTTATTTCATGATGTGGCTAATCTCACTTTCCACACACTTTGATTAAATCTCAAATCCGTTTTCTTGTAATGGAATGAAATTCATTCATTTCATTCATGAACAAATTTGTTATGGAATAGTTTTCTTTGTATTTTATCTAATTACTTTTGAAATGGGTGGAATGAACATTCCATTCCATTCATAGCAAATGGTAAATTTTTTTGTGGAATTGATGGAATCAACCATTTCACATAATTCCATTCCAAAATATTGTAATCCAGTTGCACCAAACAACTTTTTTCATCTCTTGAATTGATATGGGTTTATGCTTCATCTGCAGAAGTTTCTGTTTTGTTTACTTTTAAAAAACACCTACTGGTGTTGTCTTTCTCATTTTGTTTGCAGTTTGTATTCGTGGTACTTTTTCCGTTGGTTGAATCAATGACAAAAAAAAAGAATTGATATGGGTTAAAATGTTTCATTTTTAATCTTCTGGGATTTGACACATCTCTTCTTTGATGCCAGTGTATACCAGAAGATAATGATGTAGGAGACTCTTAGATTTACAGAACCTAATCTAGAAGTTTTCCTTTTATTTCATGTTTTCCTTGTCTTGTAGAGATTTACCTTTTTATGTTTTAGGCTCTCTCTATATAAGAGGGTTTAGGTATTTTATTTTAGACATTCATATCTTTTCTTATCAATAGAAGTTTTCAAGCTTTTATCTTTTCTGGTGGATTCCAGAGCTTAATATTCGAGTTCTTGCTTGAGAGCTTGATTTTGATCTAAGGGTTAGTGTTTGCTAACCTTAGTGATTTCCGACTGCGTCAAGTGGTATCAGAGCAAGGTCTTCTCCTTCTCTTTCGAAGCTTGATCAGCCATGGGTGATCAACCAGTAACCAAAGCCGACTTCGAGGGTTTCGCAGAAGGTTTAAGGGAGGCAACCACAAACCTCACTGCCGTAACTGCTCAATTGGCAAATCTGGTAACTGCGTTAAATAATCAGGTTGTGGCTTATCCCAATCAGGTTAATAACGCCGGTCAAAGAGGTGGAGAAAGAAGACCAATTCGAGGTCAACAAGGTCGAAACAATCGTGATGTTGTTGTTGATAATTCTAGTTCAGAAGAAGAATCAGAAGAAGAAATAGCTGAAGGAAACCTACAAAACAATTATGATTATCGGGTAAAAGCCGATATTCCATTGTTCTATGGAACTATGGGAGTGGAGGAGTTTCTTGATTGGCAAATTGATGTTGATCGATTTTTTGATGTCATGGGCGTTCCTGAGAATAAACAAGTTAAGATGGTAGCTGTCAAACTGAAGAAGACTGCTGCAGTGTGGTGGGATAAACTCGGTGTCCAAAGGCAAAGACAAAGGAGAGGACCAGTTAGGACTTGGCGTCGAATGAAGCAATTAATGCTGGAGCGATTCTTACCGGAAGATTACGAACAAATTCTTTACAAGATGTATCTCGATTGTGTTCAAGGAAACATAACTGTGACCGAGTACACAGCTGAATTCTTGCATTTCTCTGAACGCAATGAGTTAGGTGAAACAGAGAATCAGAAGGTGGCTAGGTACATCAGTGGGTTAAAGGGTTCTCTTCAGGGAAAGATGGGTTTGCAAACCGTATAGACCGTGCAGGAAGCTTCCAGTCTAGCATTAAAAGCTGAGTTAATGGAGAAGTCATCACGCGGGTTCTCAACATTTAGAAGAAACACGGCTCAAACCAATTTTGAACCAACAAGTGAGAAAGAAAAGAGTGTAGCTAATAAAGACTCCAATCCGGGAAACAAAGGAGCTAGTAGCTCTAATTCAACCCAACAGAACAAGGCACCAGCTCAGAGACAAAACAATCCTTATGCTAAGCCTTCCATTGACAAGTGTTTCTGTTGCCAAGGACATGGTCATAAATCAAATGTCTGTCCAAGTCGGAGAACAGGTGCTATAATAGAGGAAGAAGATGAAGAGGATTGAAAGGGATTTCGCTGAGAATGAAGAATATGAGGGAGCTGAATTCGCTGAAGAAGAATCTGGAGAGATGAAACCTTGTGCTGCAACGAGTCTTGTTATCATCTAAAGAAGAAGGCAACGTAAGAATTTGTTTAGAACACATTGTTCTATTCAAACAAGGTGTGTAATGTGATTGTGGATAATGGAAGCTCAGAGAATTTAGTTTCTCAAAAGCTGGTGGACTATCTGAAGCTACCCACAAACCGTCATGAGAAACCGTACGGTCTGATTGGGTGAAGAGAGGATCACAAGTTCGAGTTAGCATGACTTGCAAAGTTCTCATATCTATAGGTAAACATTATAAGGAGGAGATCACTTGTGACGTTCTTGACATGGATGTTTGTCACATTCTTCTTGACGACCTTGGCAGTATGATAACGATATCACATATCGAGGTCGAGACAATGTGATAATGTTTACGTGGGGCAACCATAAAATTGCCATGGCACCTGTTAAGGATTTTTGTAACACTGCAAAGGAAAGAAGTCAATTTTCTGGTTATGACACATGACGACAAAGAGCTTGATGGGATGTTCAAGAAGCAAAGTGTTTCTATCCCTTGGTTGTTAAAGGGTTGTGAGTGCAGCAACAGAGGAAACGTCAACCCCACGAGAAGTGTTAGAAATTCTGGATGATTTCAAAGAGTTGATTGCGGAAGAACTTCCTAATGATCTACCTCCCATGAGAGATATTCAGCATCATATTGACTTGATTCCAGGATCCAGTCTACCAAATCTTCCCCATTACCGTATGAGCCCTAAGGAGAATGAGATTTTAAGGGAACCGATTGAAGATTTGCTGAGAAAAGGATTTATTCGTGAGAGCTGAGTCCATGTGCCGTACGGTTCTGCTAGTTCCTAAGAAGGTAACAGTGGCGGATGTGTGTTGATAGTAGAGCCATTAATAAGATACCATTAAATATCGATTCCCTATACCCCGGTTGGAAGATATGCTTGATGAGTTGTCAGGTTCTAAGGTGTTTCAAAGATAGATCTTCGAAGTGGTTATCATCACAAATTCGAATCAGGCCTGAAGATGAGTGGAAAAACTGCTGTAAGAGTAAAGACGATTATTCGAATGGATGGTGATGCCTTTTGGGTTGTCAAATGCTCTAGCACTTTCATGAGATTAATGA